>NW_027105204.1:27000-38558 GCF_000696795.3 Halyomorpha halys | reverse complement strand
TATATAATTATTGAAATGAAAATATGTATAAAGTTGCATTATAAACTTTGTAAATATTTTGATTTGTAGAACTTGATAATGGGCAGAAGAGCCCTAAACGTTTTTCAGATCTTATAAAGAGTATAAATAAATTCCTGAAAAATAATACAATAAAGTTTTAACAAATAAAATTCTTTGGAAATTTAGTTGTAGGATTACAACTAATTATTAATATTTAAAGTTTCTAATGAAAATTTGAGATTCATATTGAAAAAATCGATCTATGGAAATTTCTCATTCATAGAACTTCATTATATTTGGGTTCTACTGAATTATTCTGTTTTCGACTAGTTCCAAAAAAAAAATTAATAATAATATAACAAGTAAGTATTGTATAGGACGTGTTCTAAATCATCTCTCTAAATTTATTAAATCTCTCTTATTTTAACTATTAAATATTTTTATTATAACAAAAAAATAACTCTTTTTTTTAAAAGAAATCTTATTTATTAAAAAAAGTTGATCTTTCCTTTTAAACGACTGCACTTATAAATATATTCCACGTAAAACGTTTCAATAAAAAAAAAATTACTTAGTTTACCAGTTTGATCAAGTTGCTCAAGATATCTTCTTAAGATTGACTTTACGAAGTTAGCTTTAGCAACGTTCATTGCACAAGTTGTTGCTAATTCGCTTTGGACCGATCTATTGGTATTACTTTGGTTAGTTTACCAACAGCTAATTAATTGTCGTTATATAAGTTGCTACTGCTGATCTGAAGCTGACTCAATAATATCCCTCGAGTCTCGTCTAATTAGGGCAACTTTCTGTTCAATAGTGGACCAAGTGCAAGTATTATATAATTTGTTATAAAGTTGGCATTGGATTTCCAATTATATCGAAGTGTGTGTTGGTATGTACATATATATCAAGCTCAATGTAATTTGTGAAGTTGTATTGATTGTCAGAGCGTAACAATTTTAGAGGAAGCTGAAATATTTTTGGAAATGTAAAATATTTTTGTGTTATGGCTCTGATTTTGGCATGTGGGGATGGATAAAGTTAGGTTAATTTTAATCTTTTCGGTATTTAGTAAAATCATTCATTTAAAGTTTCATGTTGCAAATATCTTTCTAAACTGTAATAAATAATAAATTGAGTACCGGGTTACTACTTTTGATTAATTGTTTTCAACTATGAAATGGTCTGGACTATAAAAAAAAAAATTTACCTCATTACAAAATTTGAGTCTTATTGTTTCAGTATATGTATAATACGAAAAAAAAAAATTAAGAAATGTACTGTCTGCTACTTTTTCTTAGACTGCTGGACTGAATTATTCTAAAACCCCTGAGTCTCCGATCGCTCTCGGAATTCATTTTTGTTTTAAAAATGACGGTAGAATATAGATTGTTTTAGAATCATTACACAAAAATTAATAATAGGAAAATAAAAAAAATGTTTTTGATTGGACTTGGCATCCAAACTGGTTAGGAAAGCCGTGTGAGTGATAAGACCATATATTTCATTATTTGTTATTTTCCGATATAGTAAATAATTAATTCAAATAATAAACCATTTTGAAAAATTTGGAGCTTTTTCAGTATACGCATTATTTAAAAACAATTTTTTTTTTTTTGTGTTTGGAAAAATAACATATTTTTGGGTAAGAAAGCCGTGTGAGTGAAAAGAACATATATTTTATTATTTTTTATTTTCCGGTATAGTACATAATTAATTCAAACAATATATCATTGTGAACAATTTGGAGCTTTTTCAGTATACGCATTATTTAAAAACAATTTTTTTTTTTATGTTTGGAAAAATTACATATTTTTTTAATTTCAAATAATGTCACAACAGATTTTTATCGTTCTTACAAAAAAAAAAAAAAAATGTTATTTTAGTGTCTCGTCGAAACATAAATGTTTGATATTATGATTCGTCAGTATTTAACTCAATTTACCAAAATGTTTAGTAGTCTGTGTATCTTTTATAAATGATATTAAGTCAGTGAGGCCTGAACTGGATCAAGATATATTGCGTAGGTTGCAGGCAATGCCTCGGTGTTTACAGGTTACGATGTGATATTATTTAACTTAGAGCTGTCAAGAACAGCCCTTCGTAGTGAATGTGACGATGCCGTTTACAGAAGTAAATTTACTCACTTATTTCTCTGGTGGTGTGTCGTTCACGGGTCGTTGTATTGACGATAAAGGAGTTCTACTCTGTCAGTAGGATTTATTTATACATCGTTCGCTACCTACGTTCGAGAAGATTAGATGTAGAAACTGATTTGGCTATGGTGAGAAATTATGGAATAGTGGATTGCTTAATCAATCATGAATTTCGTTAAACTGGGCTTGATTGGCATTGATGGATAACATACACTAGATAGCTAAACTAATCAAAAAAAGTACGTAACCCAAACATTCCAAAAATAAAGAAGAAATCTCTCTCGTGTTCTTTTGTACCTTCAGAGCATTATTCCTTTAAAAGCACCAGGATTTGTGCATTATGTTTAGGTATGGGAGAGAGTGGAAGGGGTAATATTGTATTTAATGAAGGTCTGAAATTCTGGCCGAAACGTTGGCACTTAAAATAAGTTACCTATATTATCTGTTATCTTCTTAGGTTTCTGTAATCCCATTTAATCATTATGTTTGTTATCTTGTTTTGCCAACCAAAACGATGGTGCTTATAAATAGGTTTTTACTCATTTGTGTTATTCGCTGACCGCACCCCAATCATCTTCTCATATAAAAAGCGCATACTTTATCAGTTTTTTGTTTGTATCTCGAAAAATACAATAGTTTTGGTAAAATTTTATTCTTAACCAAAATTAAGTTTGTTAAATTTTTTGCCTAAGTGGTTATTTTACTTCTTGTTCTGAACCCTGTAGTTTCTGAGATATCGAATTATGAAGTATATTAGATTTTTAGTTTTTTCTAATACTTAATTAATTAAATAATTATTGGATTTAGGATTAACCTTCACTCCTGCTTTACCAACAATACCTCCGCCCCAACGAGAACGTATAAGAGGGTTCAGCTCCTTACTGTACGGTCCTACAAAAGATCGGTACTTATATTATATATTATTATAGTGACTATTTACATTAAATAATATATTCAAGTGCAATAAAATAATAATAAAGGATTTTATAATTTCTGATTAATCACTTTATATGTATATATTTTCTTAATAAAATCTTTTCTGGATGTTTAAAAAAAATATATTCTTTCTATCTTTATGAAACCACCAATGCAATAGTAAACCAATAATTTAGGGCTCTAAATAAAAGCTACTTCCATCTATGATGGGATGGTCTATACGTACGGTGTATTTCAAGTTTCTTTCAGATATCAAACCTTATCAGATTTGATAGTAAGATCTTCAACTTTAAATAATACAGAAATTATGATAAAATTGTTTTTAAAGAAATATTATACTATTACTTATATTATGACTCCAGTATTATCCTCCCTAACCCTAAAGAAACATGGCGAGACTTTTAACAATTCTAGAAAAACAATTGAAATTCATCCCAAAATAAAAAGTTCCTTCACATATCACTCAATAAATAAGTTTAATGGGCCTTATTATTTATTTTTCAGTCGTTTGCGGCCGGAGTATATCAGGACCTTTAGTAAAAATAATTCACATCTTATATAAAATATAAAACCATAACCAGCCAAAATACGCCACTCTAAAAAAAAACCTGTTTTAAAACGCTCATCACCTTCAGTAGTAAAAATCGTACTTTTACATTTTTTTTTCTTACATCTAGAAAATTATTGAACGCAGTAAAAAAATATTAAATTATCTACAAAATTGGACATATGCCATATTGTTGTAAACCATGCAGTTTTGGGATATTGAGTGGACATATATTAATCTAGTCAAAATAGACAACGCACTGACTAAAAAAAAATTGGTAACCTGTTTTATATTTTATAGCACGTATCGAACATGCGCAGAAAGCCCATCAGGTTCCGGTTTGGTAAAATAAGTTCAATACAGCATTTAAGCGCATTAAAATTTCAACAAAAGTTTATAACTATTCATAAGTAAATATTTATATAACGTATTCCAAACTATGTAGTTTGTGAGATATCGAGGGGACAAATATCATAATTATCACTTGTATAAAAATATTAGTGCCAAGTCAAATTACTCACCTAACTCTAACATTCAAGATTGTTTAGGGATGAACTTGAAATTTTCACCATGAGTGGTTATGTATATTTTTTTTAACACAGTATTCTTTGATACATAATGTCGATTTTTTTTTTTTTTTTTTTTTTTATTTTTTATATAGCAAACAACATTTCCAAACATGTGATTGAATTGCCATATTTTGCCCCTCGATATCTCACAAACTACATAGTTTCGGAATATTTATATAAATATTTACTTATAAATAATTATAAACTTTTGTTGAAATTTTAATGTTGCATTGAAATTATTTTACCAAACCGAATCTGTTGGGTTTCCCACGCATGTACGGTACGTGCTAAAAAAAAATAAAACAGGTTACCATTTAATTTTTTTTAATTTGTGCGTTGAATGTGTATTTTGACTAGATTAATATATGTCCACTCAATATCCCCAAAATTGTATGGTTTAAAACGATATGGTATATGTCCAATTTTGTAGATTAATATAGTATACACTTTAATCTTTTTTTTGCTGTCCAATAATTTTCTAGATGTATGTAAAAAAATGATAAAAGTACGATTTTTACAATATTCATCCAACTCTTTCCCAAACCCTTGGGACTTAAACGTACGTAATGTACTGATGGTGATAAAGGTTTTGAAACAGGCCTTTATTTGTTGAATGTTAGAGTGGCGTATTTTGGCTGGTTATGGTTTTATATTTTATTCGAATTGCTGTTTACTTGTTGTTACAATCTTACCATCTTATTTTGTATACGATGTGAATTATTATGACTAAAGGTTCTGATATACTCCGGAGGCAAACGACTAAAATATAAATAATATGGGCCATAAAATTTATTTATTGAGTGATATCTGAAGGAACTTGGTATTTTGGGATGCATTTCAATTGTTTTTCTAGAATTGTTAATAGTCTCACCATGCTTCTTTAGGTTTAGGGAGTATAATACTGGAGTCATGATATAAGTAATACTTATTATGAAAAATTGTTATTATAATTTCTGTATTATTTAAAGTCGAAGTTCTTACTATCGAATCTGATAAGATTTGATATCTGAAAGAAACTTGAAATACACTGTACGTGCTTGTATATACCATCCCATCATATATGGAGGTAGCTTTTATTTAGAACCCTAAATTATTGGTTTACTATTGTATTGGTGGTTTCATAAAGATAGATAGAATATATATATATATATTTTGTAAACATCCAGAAAAGATTTTATAATAAATATAAAAAAATATATAAAGTGATAATCAGAAATTATAAAATCATTTATTACGCTTAAATATATTATTTCATGTAAATAATACCTATACTATAAGCTGAGGTGCTGACCACTCTTATACGTTCTTGTTAGGGCTGTCGTATTGTCGGTTAAGCAGGAGAGGTGGTTAATCCTAACTCCAATTATAATTTAATTAATTTAAGTATTTGAAAAAAAAATGAAAGTATAATACATTTATACATCATATATTAATACATAGTGAAGTTTTAAATTAAAGATTTAATATAATATTCAATTAAATTAAATTTGTTAGGACAATTTAAAATAATTCATAAAAACTATGTATTTTTTTTAACTGTATATTTTACGTAATTTTTTATTCTTATCATTGTTTATTCATGTTTATTTTATATTAATACTCTTTATTATGTCTTCCTTGCTTTTATTAATATATGATTTTCTTATCACTTAATTTTTACATAATATGTATCCTACCTTAATTTACCCTATTGTTGTAATGTTCTTAGTTGTTTTTGTATCTTTTTAGCCTTGATGAACCCCTGCAAAGTGGGGCGAAACGTCGGAAATTAAATAGTTAAAAACTATTTGTTCTTTTTTGACCGCTACCCTAACCATCTGCTTATATTCAATTCAAAATAACAATTAGCAGATAAAAAGTCCAGCTATAAATGATTATTATGATATATAACTTTGAGATTAATATGTACAATATTTGTCTGATACAATACTATTCACAGTAACCCACAAAAACACTTTATTTATTTGTGTTTACACACTCGAGAGCTCTTTTATTTAAGTAGTATGGGTCTGTAATAGTCCGTAGAAAATCAGTTGGCTCAGTTTGGCTTTGGAGACCACACCCATCAGCCGTGCCATATTGTAGTTTACTACTGTTGTCACTAAGAGAGTCATTGAGGACCGGAAACCTCTGGAACTGGAAATGGCTTCCAGAAATGACTCCTAGGGCGCGGTATAAAGGCGAGGACCTCCCAAAGTTGAACCCCAGCGGTCGTTGGGTCTGACACTGAGCGATGGACCTTGGGGACTCGGGGCGATTGTCTGGGATGGCAGGGGATCTTCCTGGAACCCTCCCGAAATCTAGATGTAGGATATCTCTGTGTCCTATGGTCGTCCCTAACGTTTGACAACTTTGTTGGAAGTGTTTTATTGAAGGCACGCATGGGGTTGTTAGTTAATGATTTTTTGTTTGTCCGAAAACAATTTAGTGGTTTTTTTTTTGTGTCTAAGGATTTTTTATTTAAGTTCTTGTGTGTGTGTGTTCTTAATCTAATAGAATCTTATTAAAAAAATTAAAGATTTAGTCTTACTAGATTCAAAGATTGGAGATTGATTAAAGTTTAACGTATTAATGACATTGAGTAAATATATAGTTAGTGATAAGTTGATAAATAAAATACGTGTACATATTTAGTTCATACCACAACTACAATTCTCAAAGTCCAACTTCAAATGAATCAACTTTAGTTTTATATCCTAGCTACTTTAGTTAGAGTTTTTTTATTAAGTTTGATTGTCTGCTAAAAAAAAATGACATTCTTGGAAATGAAATAATGTATACAATTTTCATTAATAATGATATTTATTTTACAATAACATTTTATTTATTTTGTTTTTTTAAATGTAGTTATAAATAATTAATTATGTTTAATAATTAGTATGTATGTTTAATGATACTATTCTACTAACTATACGTTCGTGAGCTTATATCATTCGTATTATTAGTAAATGTTGATATGTAGGAACAGCAAAAATAGTCGTTGAAACACAAATTATTTATTCAAAACTAATTAACAAAAGAAGTAGGTACTTAAAATGATATTTTTAAAAATAAAAAGGAAATTTTTAGTAAAATTTTTAGTGAATGTAATTAGTAAATAATAATGTTCATTCATTTTAATTATTGTTGATTTGTGGCATCTAGAGTTTCAAAGGAAAATTTGTTAAATCCTCGACCTCCAAAGAAGGATTATATTCCTGTAATGTACTAAATAAATACTTTCAATGTCTATACCAATACATTTCATCTTTTCATTAAAACATTTAAGGGATTTGATTTGAACACTTTCCTTCGTGAAATCACCACCTTAGGGAATTGATCGAATCTCTTTTTTCATCCTTAACCAACGACTTTTATTATCACCAAAAAAATTCTCAAGGTTAGTTTTATAGTCATGATATGATAAGAGAGCTTACTAGATTAAATCTGTAATGTTTAATATATACATTTTTATTTATTAATTATAAATTTCTGATTATATGTTTTATAGAAACATAAAAATAGTATTTATTATTTGTTCTGTGTGTAAAGCAACGAGGTCAATCAAGAATCAATGCAATTAAAGCAAACATTCCCCACCATCTGTATATAGATAAACATTCCGCTATAAATTTATCAGAGGGGATTTAGCAAATGGCCGGAAAGTAATAAAAGCGTTATTAAAACAAACTGAGCGATGGGGTTGGAATCAGTGAGAGCAATGAGGGGTAATATAGTGCATGGTGGGGAGTGCGGTTTTATGGTCAGTTGTGACAGTGAATAATTTACGGTCCCCCCCCCCCTCTCGCCAATAACCGCTTAACTAAATAACACAATTATACGGTAGTGGGCCGTATATTATAGAAGGAGTGGCAACAAGTTCATAAAAGCGATAGTTAGCTCCCTCATTAAATCCCTATCAGTGGGTGTAGCCCTTGTCTTCGTATGCAGGGGAGATTTGTAGAGATCGGGTCAAGAGGAGTTTATGGCCATCTTTAATTCTATCAATGTCGTTCATTGGTGTAGGAAGAACTATCATGTAAAATTAAAACGAAAAATTAAATTGCTTTTAAAATCTTATCAAGTATTTAATATCAAATACCAAATAAAAATATGGTCTCTTTAATCATCTTTGATGTAAGAAATAAAATAGCACTTGGTACCTACTTAATATCAGGAGTAAGGTTATACCATCCCAAATGTTTTCCATATAAATTATTTGAGGTGAAAAAACTTCTTATAGGTCTATGATACAACTTACAAAAACCTTGCAAATTATTACAGGATAGTAATAATAATTTTAATTTATTCTGGAACATGTTTCTTATATATAATAATTTTACAGCTATTGAAAATGGGCTCTAGTACTTTAGTGTAAAATACAAAAATTTAAAAAATAAAAATAATAAAATATCTATAATAAAAAAAAAATTGGAAATATAAAATGAGATAATAGTAATTAACGACGAAAAAAAACAAATAATGTTTATATGAGTATAACGTTTAGATGAATATTAGTCTCATTGAACAATGTTTTATATTAAGAGTAAAATAAAATAAAATAATTTATTATAGACATATTGATACGATAATTAATATTAAATTAAATTAACTAATTAAAATTAAAAACTTTAAAAGTAAAAAAAAATCCTTATTATTGATTATTATGCCTGTAACAATTTATAATGATTGCTATACGTATACATGCCTAACAGTTTTAATTTTATTAAAAAATGGTAATAGTCTGGGAAAAAAAATGTGTGCCGAATTTTATTTTTGGATTTTACCTATCTTGAAACACAAAACCACCAAGTTTGAGAGGGATAGGTGGGGGTTAATTTTTTGTCTTAGTTGGTTAAAAAAGTTTTTTATTGAAATATGCATTTATTCCATGTATAAAATTTGAAATGCGGGAATGACGTCCGACGGACTGACATTTTTCGATTCTACGTATCTTGAATCTTAAAACCTTTAATTTTGCGCTGAAAAGATTATTTCCTTCTTGGTCTATCACAAAGATTTATTATTGAAAATATTAAACTACACAAAATCTTTAAATAAACATTAATATGTTATAAAATTAAATAACGAAATATAATATTTATTTTAATTTTTCGTATCTGGTTGACTAAAAATCTCTAAACAACTCACTAGTTGGGTTCATTGCTCTTATGTGCCTTTATAGGGCAGGAAGAAGGGTTATCTTATAGGTTACCAACCAATCTATTCTAAAGTTCGATATTTATGCTGAGGGCCTGTCACAGAATATAATTTTATTTTTAAAGAAGTTTATTGAAACATACCACATTCGTTTATGACGTACCAAAATATATTCGATTTATTCATATTTGTGGTATTTTTTTATTTGAATTAGAGTAGGGGTGTCCAGCACAAGCCAAACGTGCCGCACTGAGAGTTCGGAATCGGCACGCGGCCGGCCAATAATTTTTTTAATTTTGAATTCATAACTTATTATTAGAGAAAGAAATCTTTTTCTGGAATAAAGGGGTTATTTAGAAGTGTTTTAGGCATGTTTGAATTAAATGGCAAAATTACTGTCTTATAGGAATAATTATTGTGAAGGGAGAGTAAATTACACTTTGTGGGTGTAATTACCTTTAGTTGTCGTTCAGTTTATATAATATCTTTATAAAATAATTTAAAATATAACGCAGCTGCTAGTCAATGAAATGACTTGCTAACTTTAGAATTAGAACTATCAAGAAACATATTTCAATTTCCTACCATCTAGAAATAATTATTGTGAAGGGAGAGGAATTTACTGTTGTAGCACGCCTTATTGTGTGGAACATTAGGTTCTCGCACAAATTGTAAAAAGATTTCCTGAATTGTCAAGATATAATCTCAAAACCGTCACTAATTTGAGAGATAATAACCCATTTAGACTTAATTCAGTTCATATTACATTTTTATAAAGTAATTAAAATGCAACAGCCGATGTTACAAGATAAATTTAGAGTTAGAATGCCATAATTAAAATTGTTTAAATTAGTTTATATAATTAAATTAAAAAAAAAAAAAAATAATTTTCAGTTTTCTCTAACATACTAACTCTCATTTCTTCTACTTACATTGGTTAGAGCTTTTCTTCTTAACAATTGGGATATTTTACTAAAGTCATTATCAGTTAAGGTTATTATTTTTTGTTTAATATCATTTCCTATTTTAAAGTACCAGTTTAGATTTATAAAAACTTTTTTCACTATTAATTTGAATTTTATAAGATGCATTGTTGTTTATTGTATAGTCATGAATGGGCATCTTTACTTTTATTTATATGGCTTAGAGCATTAATGACAGTTTTAGAGATTTTTCGTTCTCTGTCAAAGATTAAAATTTTTTTTGCAAAAATGAAAAAAAAAAAAGAATATTCTCAATAAAGCTTGAAACTGTTACTGTTTTTTATGCTATAAAATATTGCCATTCTCGTTTTTTAAAACCTTCAATGTTAATTTTTATGATTTCGTAATTACAGGATGTGGGTTGTTATTTTGTGCGGTTGTAGTGCATTATTTAATTTTTTGAATTTCAGAATTTGTTTTTGTCGGTGGAGGATTTCGATGTCGTTCTTTATCTTAAACTGATCACAACTGTTAAATTCTTTCTTTATTATTTGCATGAGAGTAAATTAAAACAAAAATAAATCTTTAAGTCTTTAATGTATGGAAAATGCAAATTTGTCAAAGTCTATTAATTATATGTAATATCTCAGTGAGTTTGGGCTCACAAGAGCTGATTGGATTAGTTACATAATGGATAGATGGATCATCAATAAAGATCATTTTTCTTGATTAATGATAGCGGTGTTTGGAGGATAAGACGGCTCAGGGCAACAGGTGTCTCCTCTTTTTATATCCGCGGCTAGAATTATGATGGTCTTTTGAAACTTGTTATATCAAAATAACTCTGTTTTATCTCACTGAAAATAAATTGCTATGATATAATATTTCTTTCCATTAATAATATGGTTTTAATTTAATAGCTTATTTCTTATTAAAGGTTTTATTTAGTTCAAGTTACTAGCTTCATTTTATGTAGTATTCGCAGCAATGTGTGTGTATATTACTAATTCCATACATATATTATTCACTTATTAGTTTCGGTAATCACACAATCTAATTATAAAAAAAAATTGAGTACTAAACACCCAAATTCTTTCTGAACACGGACTATCTCAGCAATATTTAACATGTTCTTACATAGAAGATGGCGGACAGATCAATTTCCGTCACTTAATATTTGACTGCAGACATTTTGGCATCATTAGGTCAAGTATGATACAGAACATTTTATTGAACAATGTACTTGACCATAAACAGAACAAAAGGGAGGGAGGGAGAGAGAGAGAGA
>NW_027105204.1:3471-26950 GCF_000696795.3 Halyomorpha halys | reverse complement strand
GAGAGAGAGAGAGAGAGAGAGAGAGAGAGAGAGAGAGAGAGATCATTAAAAATTGTGTACTGCCCAATTTCATTAGGTTGCCTTCAACACAGCATACTCTCTTTTTTTCATCAAACGTAAAGCAGTATTGTGTGCAAATTATTAAAATAATATAAAAATGTTAAATATAGTATAGAAAATATCATACACAAAAACCCATCATGGTCATTTACAAATAAAAAAAAAATCTTTTTAAGCCTATTAATATAGTCAGAGCATAAAACAATATTAATTATCACATTATAGAAATTTTAAATTATGTGCTAAAATAGTACATGATTTTTTAATATTTATAATTTTTGTCCTTACATATTTTAATTTTTTTTTCTAGCTTTTTATCGTTCTTAATAAGTGTGTTTAATTTTTCCATTATTTTCATTTTATAACCTTCTCTCTTTTTCCATCAAATATAAAACACAATTATGTCCAAATTATAAAAATTATATAAAGTTTTTTAATATATTAAAAAATATACATACAGAAAAACCCACTATGGTCGTACATAATTATAATAAAATTCAAAAAAAACACTCGTGGACACAAAAAATAAAATAAATACATAAGGCAAAAAGTAATAAATATAAAAGTATTAATAATAAGATAAAGGATCAATAAATATATAAATAATATAAAAGTAATAATAAATATCTGTATTAAAAGGGAAAAAAAGTAATAAATATAACATTATAAACTATATAAAACAATGTATAAATAAAATGTGCCATATAAAACACTAATAATAATTTTTGACAAATCAGTATGTTATTTTTTTTTTTATACGTATTCTTGCCCTAAGCCCTTCAAAATCAACTATTTTTATTTTTAATACATTGAACATAAATCAATGCGATGATAAATTTTAAAAAAATTCCTTACTTGGGGCCATTTTCTTATCGGCATCCTCTAATTTTTAATTTTAATGGGCCCCATTTCCAGTTTCAAAACTTCTTGTTCTTGCAAATGAAAATCAAATCCGCTTTCTGTTAAAGCTTCTATTAAAATTTAATGGCCGTCTGTAAGAATGGCCTTAAAGCACTTGGATATTTTATCATTATTTAGAAAGCTATTACTACTAAGAGTAGCTAACAGCTATCACTTCGTGTTAATAATTAACAGTTACTAACAGTTATTACTTCGAGTAATATATATGTAAAATTTCATCAATTATTCAGTTACTTTTTATCACCAATTTATCCATGTTTTCGCTATTTGTGATGTTATAATACCTTTGCCATGGTAAATGATTTTTTTTTTTTTCGAGATTTAATTTTATATACGGTAATATATTTATATTTAGATATTCGGCGGATTCATAGTATGTTCTTTTTTTTCTATATACATGTTTATATATTATTATACTTTTTTCATATTTCATATTAAAAAAACACGAAATATATGGTTTTATTATTATTAGTTGTTTATTTCCTTTTTCTGTTTTACTTAGTTTTTTTTTTTACAATATTTTAATCTAATTTTAATGCTACGTTTGTTAATACTAAGTTTCGTCTTTTAGCGCACTTGCTCAGCCTCCACTGGCTCACTGCCAGCGAGAGGGATGCGCTGGGATCTCAAAGAGCTGTGTTCTACCCCTCACGCGTGTGGGATAGAGTGGGCTCAGGGATCCTCAGGTCCATTGTGTAAATATTGTTTATAAGAGTAATTGTGACTAGAGATAATATAATATTTTATGTTATTTATTTATTTTTTCATACATTTAGTTTGATTATGTTTATTTTCTTTATCCTTCTGTTTGTATATATTTTAAGAGAGGGTTTATTTATTTTTATGTCCTTTTTTTTATTTATTTAATTATTGTTATGTTATCCTATTTTATTATGAATGTGATCATTCATCACTATTACCTATTGGCCACAACTGTGTGGCAGATTGTAATATCTATCTATAAATATAAAGTAATTTAAAATAAAAAGGTTCGTCCAATATAAAGAGAAAGCCCAATTATGAAGGTGGTTTTAGGCATGGATCTTCTAAGATATCATACATACATATTTTTTCAAATGCATTCTTCTCTTGCATTGTTAGGTTGGTTTAATATGTTATATGATAGTGGTATGACTAGAGCATGACTAATAGTCTAGTGCTTTTACCGCACAATGATTCGGAATTCTTTGAATTATTTGAGCTGTACTTACTGTTCACCCTCTCTGATTGCATGATTCTAGTTAGTTACATTATTATCTGATGTATATTTGATTTAAGTTTCTCCAATTCACGGATTTGTCCTAACGACGACGAACTGTAATTTGGTGGCTAATTGGACCATTGCAGTTGGATTAGCTGTTTTGGCTATTCCTGATTCGCTGTATTAATCTAGTGAACTCCTACTGATTGTTAAGAAACTTGTAGTCCTGATTTCCAAAATTAGTAATAATTATAATTTTCCTCTTTCCGCCAGAAGCAGTGTAGTATTTTGATTAATCAGGGAATACATAAGTTAGTAAATCTATTACGCATGATTGAAACGTTTAATTAAGTTCGAATCTATAATAATTATTCTCAGAAGTTTGAGTTTCGATTAGGTCTAAGACAAGGCGATTCTCCAGCACTTATCATATTTGATTTTTCTCTAGAATACGTTATTAGAAATGTGATCCATACCGAAAATGGTCCAACTTTAGGTTACATACTTATGCTTGGGTATGCTGATGAGGAATTATTGATTGAGGACAAGGAAACTATAAAACTAAATACATCTACGTTGATCAACTCTATTCAGGAACTAGATCTCGAAATAAATACAGATACAACAAAATAAACAAATATTACTTCGTAATGTAGATATAGGAGGAAATACATTTGAATAAGTATAGAGGTTTAAGTATTTAGGGTCTAGAAAATTCGACATTGATAAAGAATTAATGGCAGGAAACTCTTATTATTTTTCCCTATCGACATTGCATAGCTCGCACCTTGTATCCCAAAACTTATAACATAAAATTTACAAAACTATTATTCTACCTTCAGTTCTTTACAGATCAGAAATGTGTCCTCTTACTCTAAAGGAAAGAACAGTGCCTTAATCATTTTGAAAAGAAAGTATTGCATAAAATATTCGGACCTAAAAGAATTAGCTAATCAGAGAATTTAGGAGGCTACACAACGCCGAATCGAGGGAGCTGCACCCCGTGAATTTAATGCGATATAGCATTGCGGCTTATAAGTTGGGCGTGTAAGATTGCAGGGCTTAATAACGAACAGATCCCTTAAATGCTAATAAAGGTAAGTGTCCGAGGGATAGAACGAAGCGTAAATGGGAGGATTGCGTCAAGACTGATCTGGTAGATGTGCGTTTGGTTGGGTGTCACTGGATGTATATAAACAGGGATTGGTGGTATCGGCCTCGAAACCCGGGTTCGCTAAACCTTAATAATATCATCTAAAAATTTATGAATAAATATATAAATAATATTAAGCTCCACCCTTAAAATATAATACATGTATCAAAGCTGTATTATAAAGATTTATAAATGTACAATTATAAATTATATTGATTACATGGCCTTCTTACAGGGTAACTATACAAGAAAAAGATGAAAAGTGAGAAGAAAAGTATATTCTTCGTAAAAGTAAATTATTACATTTAAAAGTAATTATGTTCCTGCATTGATGGATATTGGTTTACAAGATTTACCAACATCGTGCTGTTTGATGTGTATTGTTTTTTTCATATCATATCTTTCACGAATCTGCATTTTTGATGAATTGATGTGTTTAGCTATTTCGCTATTTGAAAATTTATTACTGTAACCACTGAAACATTTTATCTTGGGATTATTTTAAGAACCATATGTTCAAGTAAAGAAACAGATGGGAACAAATGTTTAGAGCCCTTCAACTTCTTTTTTTCAACTCTTATCATTTTGGTGGAACGATTAAAAAATAATTTATTGTTTAGAGACTGAATGATATATAATTATTTTCCTTCTGTTTTTTTAACAGCCACGGAATTTCAAACTTATATTTTAAGTTTCTGCTCCTTTTTTTAGTGATGTGATTATCACAAATTTTTGTTAGTAAACCGCAAAAATGGATCTCAAGCATTGCGAAAGTCGTATTATAGAAAGAAAAAGAAGAAGATATTGTCATGTTTTTCATAGTTTAGGTTGTGTCAGGTTCTTCTTATATTTCACGTACATGTTTGTTAGTATGTTATTTGTTATGGATCTCTATCTGATTGTAGATTGTTGTTCATCATTGTAGGAAAAGTTCATTTATATCAGATAAGTTTCTATTGGGTTACATAGGCCCATTATTTCCTATATTTCAAGGTTTGACAATTATTATTATTTTTTTCTTCTAAGCCACATAGAATGGGATTGTTATAAAGAAACGAATAATAAAGTAGTTTTGAATGTGTCTATTTTACTGAATCGAGAGTGCAGTTTAACGGTTAACCGAAGTCTAAGAAGTTTAAGGTATTTAGGAACATGGTTGCTAGTTTTCTGATGGGCTCATCAGAGTCTTTTTGGATCAGTCCAGTAAGTCAATCAGTTGTTCTCGATCTTGACTTATGCTGTTCACGTGAATTTTCCACCTTTGTGGCAATTTTGTCGGAGTTAAAGTGTAGACTAGTTGGTTAGTAAATTTCGGTGGCCCTCCTTTTATTCTAAAGCAAAAATGATGGAAACCAATAGATCAGAGTAGGTTCATTATGCTGTGAATTAATTTGTTGTAAACATTGTGGAGGATTCTTAATAGAAGATCTACATCCCATGGATTTTGACATTTTATGAAAAGGTATGATATATTGACATTTCATAACCATAGAAATATATATTTTTCATGTTTGAATACCTCCAACAAATGCTATTATTGAAGGTCTGTTTCCGAAGAGATGTGGAACAGGGTCTATTGTCAGTATAATTGAGTTGTTAGTTGAATGAATAAGTAGCGGCCCCGTTTAGAATACCAAAACATTTGGGAAGAATTATTTATGACCGACGACCTATTAACGCCAACAAACAACCTGTTTGGATGACAGTGCCTCTCTCAAAGTTATAGTGAACCGTTGACTTATTTAATATAATTGTGTATGATGTTCTGATTGGTATTCTATTGTCCTCAGTAGAAACACCCAAACACCCCAGATAATGTAATGACTACATTAAGATACGGAGTGGTGGATATAGGAGCTAAATATATTCAATTAATCTAGGAGGCGGTGTAGCATGGAGGGCATTATCTCGGGAGCCATGACTGCCGTGAGCTGAATAAGTAGCGCAGCAAACACATTGTGTCATCAGTGGCGCCTCTGTGTTTGCTGGGGGTAAACATCATCAGCCTGAGTCACTGTAGGCCCTTGTAGTTGTTAGGGCCCCAAAATGGTTTTTTACCAGGCGTCAAGACTTCACTGATAATTGTACTTGGTCCAATATTAAGTTTATTGTGATACAATTCAATGTTTTTTTTGTTTTTTTTTTTGGAATAGACCTGCCATACCATCAAGTAACATTTTGACAGCGAATATGGATAATACCGACTTTTTGTTAATTAATAGCAGGAATAAAAAACGTAAATATACGTTATATATAATATAGGGTGTTTCAGGTTTAAGTGTCCTAATTCAAATATGAGTTAAGGATTTCAAAACAAGGAAAAAACGTAATACCTGCTTTATTTAGGAGATATTCATGTCTACAAATTATTGTTGTTATGAATTCAATTTTCCAATTTCCAGGCATATCCCTTTCCTCATTCCCCTCTTACAATGCATTTGAAATGCAGTTCAAGAAATTTTACCCATCATTGTTATCATATTCTCCATATATCCAACCCTTCGACCCATGGGGTTAGAAGATAGAACAAATTATTTATGATATAGTAAATAAATTAATATGTAGTACATCTACTTTATAATAAAATGTAAACATCAACAGTCATATTTAATATTGTTTAAACTGATTACATGTAGCATCAAGACAACTTAGGTTTCTTCTACAACAGCGGACTGTTTGTTATGTTTTCGCAATTTTAAGTTCCTTTCTTCGTACAGAATTAAGATCATTGACAGAGCTTGCATAGATTTTTTGTTTAATATTACCCAGACAAAAAAAATCAAGTGGTGTCAGATCTTGAGAGTCAATAACTGCCGCTACTGTGGAAAAAAGAGGCCAAGCGAGAATCGATCACTTTTAATATGAAAGTAAGTAATCATCTAAATAATTCATAAGAATGAAAATCTTTTAGCGCTAACAAATGTACTTTGATATTTTTTCCTTAGTTTGAGATCCTTAATTCATATTTTCCGTTTGGACACTTCTTTTAAAATCATTCTAATAATATGAGGGATAGATGATCTGAGAGATGAGGGGAAGTAGTAATGAAGACAAAAGTGTGAAACTTATTTTTTATTACTTGTGCCTAAATCTCTGTCTAATTAGGTTCACTAATTTGTGCTCATTACTACTCTACTGACCGAACCTTCGACGATCTCCTCATATCGAATCTACGGTGAAGAATATAGACATAATTAAAAATATAAAAATGCTTTGGGTCGTTTCTGTCATTTTATTTGTTTTTCTTTCCCTCCACCGAATGTAGGGAACCTTTGTATGTTAGCAGAACATCGTTTTGCCATCGGTTCCGTGCCTATCTTTAGTTCGTTCCTCTTCTAAGGTAACCCACCTACTCTGTGATTCCGATTTTGATGAAATTTGCAGGATTTTTTTGGTTGCTTTCTAGGTGTTTACATTTTAGATTAGTTAACTTCTACCCATTTCCTGCGCTAAACATATTTCCCTTGGTACCCTCTTTGGGGATTTGTGGAAAAATGATCCAGGGCCAATTTTTAAAAATATTATCCACTACTTTAACTTATGTATGCTTAAATATATTTTCCTTGCCAAGGTTATATTTCGAACAGACTTTCGGATTTGACAAAGTTGAACAAAAGCATAGAATTACTGTGAACTGGAGTATTAAAAGTATTTATTTTAACAGAGTGTAACAATTACTTTTGCAAAAAGATAACGGTATTTTTAAAAAAGTAGATTTTTTCCTGAAATAATATGTCATTGATACTAAAATATAGGTTATATAGAGTCGGAAGAAAAAATGAGAATTTCCTGAAATGAAATTTGAGTAATAAAAAAAAAATTGAAAGACTATCAAGAATGGTGAGGGTGGCTACAGATTTGTATAGTATATTCGGGAAACTTTTTGAAGTTATGATTTTTATGATAGATACATTCTGATGCAAGCCTATTCAATATGGATTTAATCACAGCAATAAATTTTTAGTCGTTCAATCTGCCTGGCCTCAGAGGCCATCATGAAATTGTTCACTTTATATCGAATTAATATCTAGGTTCGCTGGAAGTCTATTCAATAATGCAATGATATTCTATTACACTATCTAATGTGATTTTTGGTGACATTGAGTAATGTTGCATTTTGCCATAGGAATTTGAATTAACAATTAAATTATTCTCGCATTGACATTCAATCCTTGCATGTTCATAAATGCTTTAGAAATATTTTGGTTCAATCTGTAATATTGGAAATATTTGGTTTCAAGTTTTCAGAGTAAGCTTATATGGAAACCACGAAAATTGCATGATAAAATAAATTAAAATAAATTATTAAAGATATTTAATAGAGGATTTTTAGCCCGTAAGGCTCAATCGAAATGTGTTATCATTTAGTAGACCTTTCACAAATTCAAAAATTTTTATATCCGCAAAATTCCTGTTAATTCATATTTTAAGTAACTGTTTTAAGCCATTAATTTGTCTGTTATTTTCATACATGTGAAAAGAAATATTCTGTGGATATAATAATTATAATAGATATCATGTCTCAAAATCTTAGTATGATTGATTCGTATTACGTCAGTTGCTGTTTTTATTCTACATCAGTTGTCATTTTCTTGGGCTGCAGGAACTGGCAGATTAATTGAGTAGTGATTTTTCTGAGGATATAAATTGTAAGCCTGTCTTGATTTTAAAGTTCTTTGAATCAGTTCATAAACGTGGATTATTTTGAATAAAAAATGTGATTTGTATGACATAGTTTTTTTTTTCCTTTATATTCTTCAGTTATCTATTTGTTATTATAATTTCTTATATATATTATTTTTTTTAATAATTTATTTTTATTATTTAAAATTATTCAATGATTATAAGATTTTAAATCATTAGGCGTGCCATTTGTTCACGACACTTTATCAATTGTTAAAAGCTAATTTGAATGCTATAGTAACCATGTAAGAGCCGATAATAATTATAAACTTGGTTATAGAACTCTATACCAAAAAATTGAATTAAGATATATAGTATACTTTAAAGTTGTATTTAATTGTTAATTACTAGCTTTGTTATTAAGAACAAATCGCTACCTCAAGTGATTGGAAGACATTCTGGATCCAGGCCTTTACCACCTTGCCAACTGCTAATGGTTACATAAATATTATTATTATCATGTTATTAATGAAAGAATTCTCTAAATTTCTAAGCTTTTATTGGTGGAAAACAAAATACAAGTTAACTTTATTTTTTGAGCAATGTTTTTAAATTCCAGGCCTTAGAACATCCCTAATAATAATTTTCAAAATTATTTCCTGTTACACTTAACGTGAAAATGTTTCACAAATAAAAACAGTAGCTTCATGCAATACAAAAAATAAAACTAGAGGCTTTGGTGGGAAAAAAACAAATTGATTAATTAGCTTTGTCAGAAGTCATTCTTTTGTTAATTAATCTCATTGAAGAGTTATTTATTATATTTTTTACACCAGGTGGAAGTTCTTTACAAGTAAGTTATGTGAGCTTTAGAAAATATATTCTATAATTAGGCACCTGTGTTACTCATTAAAACGAGGTTTGTATTTAATTTCCTTAATTTTCGTTCTCATTTTCCTTTTCACTATCTGCACTGAAAACACACCTTTCCAGTCGGCTTATATCAAAGCCCCAACTTTCTTTCATATCTTTTATTAACAACATTAATTAAAACAACTGAAAATGGCGAAGAGGCTCAGGAAAAAGGGCAGTAAAACAAAAGGGTCATGCGACACTTTTTTCTCTTATAGAAGTTTCTAACAGCATTACAGTTTCATCTCGGGCGAAACAATAAGTAATTGAATTTCCAAATTTGAGCTTATATAATTGTATAGTATTTTACTAAAAAATATAATATAAAATGGTTAATATAGAAATAACTTCTATATTTTAATGAAATCGTTATCATAAAAATGCGACAAACAGTTTCAAATTTAAATAATAAATTTTTCCTTTTAATAGTTTTGTACTATGGAATTTCGGCTTTATTAAATATACCATAAGAATACTTTAAGATAAAAGAGTATTTTAGGAAGACTTTGGAAAAAAAAAATCCTAAAAAGACATGAAGGGTGGGGCGGGGTAAATATAAAGTTATCTAAAACATGATGGTATTTGAAAATATTTTCAGTCTGAACTCTTATATTTGGTACACTTTATCACTTGAAACGGTGTTGGGATTTTGTCTTTAATAGCATGCGAGGAAAAAAAAGTTAAAGATACCATTTGGTTCATTTTTCAAAATTGTTCCTGTTTGTACAATTAAAGATGTTATTGGTTTTTAGGGAACAAGGAAATATACCCGCTTTTATCATACAACATGCTGGGATAAATTTGATAGTGGGTATTCAAAAGAAAAAAGAAATTTGCAGCATGAAAATAAAAAATTTATGTGTGGATTGTAATTTACGTAAAACAAGCTATATCATTTATAAATAATGTTTTATAATCAGGAATTATTGAAGGTCAAACTCATCTAATGAAATTTTAGGTTTTGTGAATATTTTAAACTCTGTTAATTTATGGATTATTTATTCTCTTTTGGAACTTTACTTTTATATTATAGAATTTATACGTGTTGTATTCCAAAACCAGTCATGTCATTTTTCAAAATTGTTCCTGTTTGTACAATTAAAGGTATTATTAGTTTTTAGGGAACAAGGAAATATACCCGCTTTTGCCTCTTATGTTGGGATAAATTTGATAGTGGGTATTCAAAAGAAAAAAGAAATTTACAGCATGAAAATAAAAAATTTATGTGCGGATTGTAATTTACGTAAAACAAGCTATATCATTTATAAATAATGTTTTATAATCAGGAATTATTGAAGATCAAACTCATCTAATGAAATTTTTGGTTTTGTGAATATTTTAAACTCTGTTAATTTACGGATTATTTATTCCCTTTTGGAACTTTACTTTTATATTATAGAATTTATACATGTTGTATTCCAAAACCAGTCATGTCCAATAACAAGTATTTAATTAATTGATTAATTTTTTTTTAATTCATATTTAATTACCCATTTTATGGGGAAATATCTTTCTTTTAGTAACAATCAAAAACAAAAACTGTTAATTAAAATAATTGAAAATTAAACAATTGATAGTGGATTTTGTTGATTATGGGAATGGTTTAAAAAAATTAACAATAGTACTATAAGTTTAATAAAAATGAATGCACTTTAACTTTCAGTATAAGAAAACTTCTACTATGGATACACTTGTTTGCTCTATTATAAATATTCAGCGCAACAGATATGATAAGTGAAATAAAATGATTTATAAACTTTATTTTTTATAGTATTTATCATCAATAGCGTAATGGAACACATTAATGATGATATAGAATTTTCAATCATTGAGAAATGAGTGAACATTATAATTTATTTCTCTGGTATATATAGCTTATTAAGGTTTATTATTATTAAAGTAGTATTAATATATCATTAATATACCACATATTAAAGTGGTATATTTAACTTATTAAAGTTATTAAATCGTTGGCGTAAAGCGAAACTGAGAACGGCTTTAAATTGTAGGTTTCTAAATTAAATTTAAGTTTATTGTTTAATCTAGTCACGACGCATTTTTAATGACGAAAATAGTTGAAATACATTGTTGCATTTGTTTTTTTTTTTAATCTGTCTAATAAGCCCGGAATGAAAATAAAGCTTTTAACTCTGAGCAAGAGGGATTCAATGGTTGTTCAATAAATTACCGTACAGGAGGGTGGAAAAGCCGAGCTCATCAAAATTCACGTAGTAAACTATCCCTCTCACGGGCTTTAGGGAGGAATAAGAAGAACCTTTTGCTCTAAGCTGAAATACCTCTCTTGATTCCCAACTGGAAAGCTAAATATGCTCTAATACTATTTATAAATCCTAATAAATATATAATAATGAATAATAATTTTTGGGAGATTGTCCGAGTAGCGTTCAATAAAGGTATCTAAATAGGAAAAGAAAACTATTTATTGTTAACCAACATTTCGCCCTACTTTGCTGGTGCAATAGCCGGAAAAAAAGGCACTTATTTAACCCCAATTTTTTATTACTTTAATAACAACTATCTATAATTGCTAGTCAAAACTGATGAGTCTGCCGAGTATAGGTGGGGGAAATAAAAAATGACAGCTGTTTCAAAACCTTAAAAAACATTAATTTTTCATTCGGAGCTCTAGATCTTAAAAATTACCAACAACACAAGAAAATCTAAAGGAACATTATTTAAAGAAGAATAAATTTGCTGTAATATTAACTCTGATAGAGCTATTTACATTCAATAGTTACTGAGATATATTTTTTTAAAAAGCAACATTTCTTAAAAATCTACTGAAATATCAGTACTTAGTTAATTTATTTTGAGAAGTCTATATCTCAGGAACTATGTGACGTATACGTGCCTATTAGCTCTCAAATTAAAGCTTGTTTAACGTACAATAAAAAAGTTTATGACCTTTACCTTCGTATGAATAGTATTTTTCATGATATTTCCTAAAATAAATTGCTTTATAGTTGTTCGGACAATAAGTTTGATTTTTGTAAAACTTGCTATGTATAATTAATAGTCAAAATTGATGAGTCTGCCAAGTATAGGTAGGGAGAATAAAAAATGGCGGATGTTTCAAAGCTATAAAAAAATTTAATTTTTCATTCGAAGCTCTATATCTTAAAAAGTAGGAACAACACAAGAAAACCTAAGAGAACGTCATTTAAAGATGAGCAAATTTGCTAAAATATGAGCCCTAAAAGAGTTATGTACGTTAAATAGTTCACGAGATATAGCTTTTTAAAAAGCAACATTTCATAAACATGTTGTATCATTGTATACCTAAAGACAATAGTTCGTATCACTAGTTAGTGAATTTATTTTGAAAAATCTATACCTCAAAAACCATTTGACGTACAGATGTCTATTAGCGCTCAAATTTAAGTCGGTTTAATGAGCTATAAAGTAGTTTATGACCTTTACCTTCGTATGAATAGTATTTTTCATGATATATCCTAAAATAAATTGATTTATAGTTGTTCGGACAATAAGTTTGATTTTTGTAAAACTTGATTTCAGAAACCATAGGACGACTATGTCTGTCAGTACTGAAATTAAAGCTAGTTAAATTTACTATAAAATAGTTTATAACGTTTATTTTTGTAGGTGTAGCACTTTTTATTATTTTTGAAAAAAATAAATTCAGAAGCTGTTAATTTCTAGTTGTTCGTATAAAATGTTTGATTTTTCAAAAAATATATCTCTAGATCTATAAGACAAATATGTCTGCACTCAAAATAAGTAGTTTATGACACTTATCTTCGTAAGGGTAGTAGTTTTTATGATAATCCCATAGAAATATAAATTTGGCAAATGGACATTTGTCCGAATAACTATAAATCAATTTATTTTAGAAAATATCATGAAAACTACAACTCCAACGACGATAAACTTCATAAACCACTTCATAGCCCATTAAACTAGCTATAATTTGAGCGCTATAAGACATCTTATAGCACAATGGTTTTTGAGTTATAGATTTTTCAAAATAAATTCACTGACTACTGACGATTCAGTACGTTCTGTACTACATTTTTATGAAATGTTGCTTTTTGAAAAGCTATATCTCGAGAACTGTGGAACGTAAATAGCTCTAATAGGGTTTATATTTTAGAAAATTTACTCTACTTTAAATGATGTTCTCTTAGATTTTCTATTGTTGTTGGTAGTTTTAAAGATATAGAGCTCCGAACGAAAAATTAATTATTTTTAACGCTCAATTTAGTTATCGAAAATTGGGGTGAAGTAACTGACTTTTTTCCCCTCTTGGTCTCCTTTACTATTCGTCAGGGCTGTCAGATTGAAACAGATCGGGCGACAGAAAGCTGACAGCCCTGCAAAGTGGGGCGAAAATGTTGGTTAACAATGAATAGTTCTCTTTTACTATTTTAATACCTTTATTGACCGCCACCTAGACTATCTTCCTACAGTCTACTTCATACGGTCAACTATCTTCTTCCAATATGGATAATAATTTATGTATGTATATTTATCTATCTGTTAATAGACACTTATTGTAAGACCATTAATTGATTATACATATCGCTGCTTTGGTTTAGTAGTGATTCATGTGACAAATAAACACATTTTGAATTAGAATTATTCCCAGGAGACTACGATGGAATATAGTTATTTTCTAAGGAATATCCCCAAGCTTGTAGAACTGTCACAAATTAACTCTAATATACGTTAAAATCTAAGAAATACAGTAAAAAATGTCAGATATACCACTATTAAACCAAAGCAGCGACATAAGGATGAAGAACAAAAAGATGATCGGAGGGATGGATGTTAAAAAAATACAAATATCACTAAATAATAAAATCTTATTCATTGGGAGCCAATATTTTGATAGACAAAAGGTTAGCATATCCTATATTATTGCTTTCTCCCTTTATCTATTTTTGTATCCATTTGTTATCCTGTTACAATATTTCCTTCCTCATAGCATCAATTCGATTTCTATTTTATTATCACTTTTATTAATCATCTTTTATCGCTTTATAAGTAATTCCTCCAGCAGTCGACACTATCTTTATGTATCTAATAGTAAGCTATTAGAACTGCTTACTCTGTCCATATTTATATCATTTTCTATAGGTTCTCATATCATTAACACCTGTCAGTTTCTAGTTCTACACTGCTTTGATTCCTTTTAAGTCAAGATATCAATAAATAGTCGAAAATTATTTATTGATTGTTTTTGACCACCTACCGGATCGACCTATCCTATACTATAGAAACTAATTTATCTTACGAGTTGAGATTTGCCAGAGAATCCTCGAATAGCTTAGCTATTAATTTAATTTCAACCATACATTTACTCGTATCCCATGATTATACCTAATATGGTTAATAAATTATAATTATCTTTTGATGTTTTCTCTACTCGTCTGTCCATGAAAAACATTAGCATAAACAAGGCTTATTAAACCTAGTTGGGTGGTCCTAATTCCTTAGAAAAATAAGTGATTTTGATTGTTTTTGACATTCTATCGAACCTTGGTTACGAAATCATTAACATGGACCCAATGTGCGTTGAAAAGTTATTCAATTATATTTAAAACTTGTGATTGTAGTGTTTTGTCGATTATATAGGTCTGGTTTTGACGCTAAAATTGGCCTTATGGTAGATTGAATTATGAATATGGATGTCAAAGGGGAAAGGCAGTTGAGAAGTTGCGTGATAAGTACCATGGTTGGCCCTTACTAGATTACCCTCTTATGAGAAGAACAAAGGGAATTGGGTGATAGTAGGAGTTTAAGGGCTAAGTAGGATGGGAAAAAATTCAAAGGGGACTTCTAATATGTGATAATAAGGGTCTATAGCATTGGCCGTAGCTGTGTTATGATAGTATAATATAAAATAACCGTTTATGGTTATTATCAATTCCACAATGAAGATGGTTACTGCTTTAATGCTACCATCGTCGCATGGCTAATTTTCTAGATCGAATGTTCTAAAGTTCCTATTCAGTTTCCTCTATCGGTAATGAAATGAGGTTAATGTTACTATTTAGTTATGCGAAAATGATGGTAATGTAGTCATCTAGAAATCTATATCCCAATTGTAACTTTTACAAAGATTTTAACGATTTATTATTATGGATTAATCCATAAAAAATATGTTTTTGTTTTGTACTATTCTTTATTTTAAGCTACTTAAAACATATTGTTTATTTTTTGTAGTTGTTTTTTCAACAACATTGACACTGCTTAAGGGAATACTTTGAGCGGTTATTTTACTTATATCTAATAAACTAAAATACTAAAGAGCACCGGAATCCTTGGATTTAATTAGTGGGTATTAAAATCCCTGACAAGCTTGTAAAAAGAATTTCGAAGCCATATGTAATTGCTTCATCAAGCTTTAGGCTCGTCAAGCACGCTTGATTGTAATCGGTGCCTTAAGCGGTACTTACATGACGATCTGTTATGTACTGGTAATATATTATGTTATAAAAATGGGTGGGCAATATATTCATGTAAATATTTGCCTAATTACATTGCATTATATATTGTGGTTTGCTGGTACTTACTCAATTAAACTAATAGTTTTAAAGTTTTTATTTTATATGTTATACACTAAAATATCAATAGCACAAAAATCCTTGGATTTAATTAGTGATTATAGGATCGATTTGTTTTCTGGTTGTATTAAATGTTTATGATTTTTTTAGACCATTTCTATTGCGTAGTGTATCATGAAAACGCTATTAATTCTTTATTAGGCTGGGATTATATTATATTTTAAACTTTTAGCGTGATATTAGCGTATAGGGTAATATAGGACCATTACCTCCCTAGTAAAAAAAAAAAATGTTTCCTAAAAACAAAACAAAATGTATTGATTAGGCACAAAGAATAATCTTACTTTCCATATTTTTATTATGGAACGGAAAAAGATATGTTTTTAGTTCCAAACGATGCGCAATTTCAATTTTAATGTAGGGTGTTTTACTATCATTCATGTTTTACAATTCAAAATAATACACAAGTTGTATATATGCCTTAATATAGAAAAAATATTTGATTTGATGTTAAGTAATACATTTTGGAAGAGGGGTTCCATATATCGATTGAAATTTGCAGTTACCGAGGATATAACAAAATGGTATAGTGTATCAAGCATGCTTTCAACATGCGTGCCAGGCACGCATTCACTTATGGTTGGCTGGTTGATTTTGAGTGGACTATATAATTGATGGTAACGATGAAATTAAACATGATTAACTGAAAATAAAATTCTATTATAAAGTTACAAGTGGTGTAGGGGTGGCCGAAATAAAACATTTATGATTAGATGGTTAATTAATTTAGAATAGCTTGGCTACGGAAAACTGTAAGTGGTTGATGATGATAAGAATGTTAACTATATTGAACTAGGTGGACTTACTCCATGCTTCCCTTCTTTTCTCCGCATTCCTATGTCTCTCTCTCCCCTGCTTCGAGGAACCACTCCAGTAAATCTACTCACTCATAGTAGATTTTACTGATGAATGAATGAAGAAGAATTGCTGCTTCTGGCAAAGGACAAGATGGTTCTCACATTCTGGGTTGCTTTTTTTCTCACCACAAAGAGCACTGGAGGTGGTAGGTTCTGATGTTGGCCACATGTGGCGCTAGTGCTGCTTACATTATGGCAGCCACTCCAATTCAAACTTTCGGTTACTTCAGGTAACCCGAAACAATAGAATTGATGGATACGGTTAGGAAACAAGTTCATTAGAATCAGATACACCATAAAAACTTAGATAATACCCATAATACCACTACCAACGTGTCATATTTTAAACGATATAACATCCCTTGTGAATTTAACGAGAATCATATATATGTATATATTCAGGAGAAATAGACCTCATTTTATTGAAAATTCCAGAATTATTTGCACTTGTATTCGGGGGTTGAATATATCCCTTAATTCCAAAAATCCCGGATTTTAAGGGGTATATATTGAGTATTGATCACCTTGTATATTGGAAACCTACATCAATGTAGAGAAATAATTTCGTTTTTATTGTAATTCACGGTTTACAGTGAAAATAAATAAACTATTATTTTATTATATGTTAAAAAAAAATCAGAATGGTGACTTGCTGAGGAGCATTTTTAGCAATCTATATTACTAACGACTTGTACTTTAAACAGTTCTTTACTTTCTAGATTCATTTAAAAGAAATTCTAGATGATTCCATATTTTAATTGAATGCGGTTAGGGATTATCCTAGAACTGATCACTAATATTGGGATTAATTAAAGTGTTTTTTTTAAAGATAAGGTATGTGTTTATTGGCGTTCCCCTGAGCAAGTAATAAAAGAGGGAGCATCGCCCAAAACACTCTCTAGTTATTCAATAAAAAATTCAGGCAGTGAGGTAGATGGGTAGGTACATAGAGGTATAAATCGCAGGACCGTGAGGGGCAGTAGAAATAAGCGGCCGGCCATTTACCAATCTTTATTGATTTAGCGAGGAGTTGAGGCTAGTGCTGGCAGTCCCACCAGGATCCTACCATATCGATCCTTAGCGCCACTATTATACTCTTTTTGGGCCATCTTTGTCCCAGCGCTCCAGCGGACTCAATCAGGATTTCGGCCTCACTGGCCCATGAATTGAATTGTGGAGGACATAAAGAGTGAGGTCAGTGGATAAATACTCATCATTGTATTGCAGGCAAGACGGAATTTCACTAATTTCATTTTAGGGATAATATTTCGTTAAATGGGATGTGTAGGAAATTGGCAAAATAATATTTTTTATTTTATCTTCTTTTAACTAAAAAAAACAAAAGTCAAAATTAAAAAAAAAAGTATATGTACAAAAAATATTTTGTTTTATCGACGACTAAAGAGGAGCTGAATGAGCGATATCCGTAGTTAACTAATGAAATCAATTATTGTTAGGAGGAATTACGAATGGGTATAGACCACTTTCATTCTGCTCATCACATTTTCTTGTTGTCTTCAATCTGAAGACTTATTTGACTAAAATTGAGAACCTTTAATTGTATTTTTCCTAAAGTTCCTGAAAATGTACTATGTACTACTGTGAAGCAAGCCATCCATATATTTATAACAGAAATTCAAGGTCCTATCTGTTTAGAATAGTCATATATAGCCATAAGCTTCTATTGTAACATGAAAATTCCTAAAAAATATGCTATATTTTTTTTTAGGAATTTTCATGTTACAATATAATACACAATCGGGCTGGTCCCATATAGCATCAGTGGGTTCAGATTTTCGTCGATAACATTCACGAAGTTGTTTATATAGATTATTAATTTTATTTTTATAAAACAGGTTATTTAGCAAACAGTTTTTCTAGTTTATTTAGAAGTTAATATAATATTTATTAAAGTGCTTTAATGTAGTTTTTCATGTTTTATAATTAATAACGCTATGAGTTAAGTGCCTACGCTGCTACCTTGATTATTCTTTAATTTTATTTATTTATAAGAGCAGTACATATTAAAATTCACTATATGTTTATTAAATGATTTAAAAAGATTTGTGTCCTTATTGGTAGCAGAAAAAATAGAAATCGAAATATGCATTTAAAAAGGAATATTAATTGTTCTTTAATGAATGTCTCACAATAAAGTAAATTCAGCAACCAGTATTTTACAATAAAATGAATTTTCTGTAAAAAAAATAATATGTAACTTATTGTTTATATTAAATACATTTTACGATTTCTAATTATGATGATTAGGGATACACAACGATATCTTACGATTATTGAGGGCAGCTCAAATTCAGTTTGGCACCCGTATTTAAGAGTTTTCTCATGACAGCTTTAAATACTTAGACGAAAAAACTCAAGCAAAATATAAATCTTGATTTTTAATATTAATTTTTTGGCTTTAAATATTATTTAGAATTAAATTATAAAAGTGTTGGGCGATATGTTGGCGACAGCCTATCTCAAAGATTGGGCGGGTGTTACAGAAGCTGAGAGAGCGACAGTAGTGGCCTGGGCTAGTGGACTTAGTGTTGACTTATCTTTGTCAACAGAGCGCTCTATCGATTACAGCCGGCTTTAATTAAAGTTCTTTCCCGACTTCTGAGCTTAAAACTTTTTGGTTTCATCACACTGATGGACCATTAATGAAAGTCCCTTGCTATTCATAATACCTCGGCTAGTTTGTGAGGTAATAGTGGTAAAAACTGTATTCAAGACAATCCGTGCTACAGATAATTTCTAGTGACCTTTTTATGCATTATGAAAATTGTTTTTCTCCAAATTATGTCTTACAAAATGCTTAGACATAAGAAGTAGTTTTTATCATGCAACATATTGTAATAATGAACAAATTAAAAAACGCTGCTAATTATTTAGGTCATGGTGCATAGAATGTTACAGCAACTTTTTCACTAAAATCGACCAACCTGATTGCCTCTTTATATAGTCGATTTTGCTTATTTTTTAGATTTTCCCAAAAACATCTCCAATGATTTTGATTAACTATTGTAGCTATTATTGTTAGCTATTAAGTGATGTTTAATACCAGATTAGTTTTATCTCATTAACATAGTAAATACAACAGGGATTAAATTGCGAATTAAAAAAAAACTTCTGAAGTAACTTTAATTTGAATTCTAATTTTAATTTTAATTTGAATCTAATTTATAACTAGTTCCCATTTTTAGCGATAAAAATATTTAAGAATTAGATAAATAATTAAAAAGGAAAAATAGAGCCAGGGGTTCGAATCTGAAAATCTCTACTGAGCGTATTTATTCAGATGTACACAGTTTTGTTATCATTTGTTAAACTGTTGTATTTATGGCAGGAAGAAGGTAATATTCGTTATTTCCATTTTGTGAAACCCTAAAATACGAATGTTCATTGCATGTGAAAGGTGTTTGATGCCCGAAACGCACTAGTTTTTTCTTTTCGATTTATGGATCGTACATATCTTGAAACTTAAAACCTATTTTTGAGAGCGTGTTAATATTTTTGGTTGATTGATTCAATTCCTCCTAGTAATATAAAGTTTGATATGCTTGCAGTTGGAAAGCCGCTGTGGGGTCTTGAGGAAGTGATGTCATTCTATTTCATATTCTTCACGTAGCATTGATTGCCTCCGCCACTTGGCGCCATACGATGCTCCTTCGGCTCCTGTATATTAATATTGCATACTGATTACATTGTTACTATTGCATGTTCAATTAGTTTTAATAACTTTTTCTATCTTAAAAAAATGTGCCTTGTATTCATTTTAATATCACAACAACTGTATTCATATATTACAGTAACTGTTATGTATTTTTTAAAAATAATGTGGGTGACATCTTGTTATTATTGCAGAGCATTGAGAGACATTTTCAATTGGCTGTTATAACCATCGATAAATTTTAATGTAATTAATTTTTTTCGGCCATTATTCTTTATTTGCCAACCTGAAGATTTATCTTACGTCTTAATTAGTAGGGAAGGACTTTGTAAATAAAATTTTAAATTTATATTTGATGTAAAACTTTAAAAAAATTGAGATAAAATTAAAAAAGTTATAAATAGAAGATTTCTTTCCTTATTATTAAATAATTGCGCAGCTCTTCCAGTAAATTGAACCATAACGATAAAGTTAAAAAACAATATAACCTACGTAAATAAAAATAGTTACACCTTTCTTACTAGCTTCTCCTTTTTTTAAAAAAAAAAAAAGATATTAAGTTTTTTTTCTTCATCCTGCTTAAGGTCAATTATGAAAATTTGAAAAAATAAATAAAAGACTGAATGAAATTAGTTATTTGATGTCGGTCATCTTATTTTATAAAAAATGTTTGTTAGGTTAACGTTTAAGCATTGAAAGTGAGTTATAGTATAAAATATTACATGTAAAGGGATTGAGTTAATTCCTAATATAAGTAACTCCATCTCAAATTAATTATGGTGATTTTAATTATTTTTTCTCTCTCCTAAAATTTTGCTATTTGATGTAATTAGGTTTAATTTGAATACTTATTTCAGTTTCATTTTATTTATTCCAGAAGTTATCAAATTTTCCCGAAGAATTGAGTTCGTTTACTTAGAACTTTTATTTAATGATTGGCTGTGTATGTTACTGAATTACAGAGTGCATACAGAGCTGCTAACTTAGTAGTCAATATTGTTATTAATATATGTAGTCATTTAATTAAGAATCCTTATACCAATTCATAAATTTCTTTAGTACTTTAAAGATAGTTATATTTCTTGTCTAAAATTTGCTTGGTAAACATTTCATAAACCTAATTACTAAAATTGGGCTCTTCTTGTTCCATTCCTACCGTCGAATTTCGGGCAAATACCTTACCTTCCCTTGATAAAAGAAAAGTGCCGCCGTTGCATTTCTTCAGGGAGATAAGAGCAAAATGAAACTTGTTCCGAGTTGGACTTTTCTTGGATCTCGCAGGATGATGTTAAATATTAACGGAGGCTTCGCTGATAGGGAGGAGCTGATGCGGAGAAGTTTATAAAGTTTGCAGGAGGGGTACCCAGCAACCCTAACCGCTCTATTATTTCTGTGTGCTCCAACCGCACCCTCCCCCCTCTGGACGTCTGTCGTTATTGTCATTTCCTGTCTGTTAATTGGGTTCGGAGCCGTTGATATGTTCATAGGCTGTCTATCATACTTCCAGTTTAGGCATCAACAGCCCTATAAAGTGTGTTGGGTACTTTTAGATATTAGTTTATTTCCGTCATTCAGTTGCGAAAAACACATTAGGAACAGACTGAGGATTTTTAAACTTTGAGTTTAGCAAATAATTGATTAAAAAATGAGTTGCGATTATAGTATTGTTGAATTGTAGTTGTGCTGTGCATCGATAGGATGACATTAATTGGATGAAAATAAACAAAAAGGAAGCAATCCGCATTGTAACTGAACTGGAAATATAGATTTAAAGAGTAGAATGGGCACTCTTGATTCTCCTGAGAGTGTAAACATTTCACTTAAATATGGCTATGTTTGAGAGATTTGCAGTATGTTTTATGAAGTCACTCATATCCCATTGACTAAGTCTGTTCTGTTGGCTATGAATTGGGTGAGCTTAGGGACAACCAATGCCTCTACTACTCACCGAGTGAATTAGGAATGGGAATCCTTACGGTTGACCATTCACATTAGTTTCTAGTGTATCAATCGTCGGTGAACAATATGTAATCCCCTATCCAGTACAGTACTATTCCATTCATTGTAGAAATGTTGTTTGTATTGAATTATGATACATTAATATGTTGAAGATCGCTTTTATTCCTGTATTTGTTGAGAGAATAATGGAAGCGTGAAGTTGATGAAACATTTTATGATGTTATGTGATCTCATTTGGTGACCTCAGTCATAATATATATATAACAAAAATACAAATAAATAAATCCGTAGTGCGTTGTATTTATTTATTTGTATTTTTTTTTAAGTTTGACATGGTTCCCAATAGCAAAGATGCTAGGAACAAAACTCTCTTTACCTTACTGAGATGATGGATGCGATTAATGATTGAGCGCCGAACTCAACAATGAGACGTTAGGGTGAAGTAGTTGGGAAGGGGTTAATTAGTCAATCCCATCCATTTGCAAACTGCCTAACTTGAAGGGATGCCTCCCCTATCTCTGAGCACTTGCTCCGAGTACCCTGTCCGACGGCTGTCAAAGAGTGTCTCTATAAACGACCCTCGTAGAGCCGATAAAAAATCCTGGTTGCGGAGGTATATATCCTGGTTACCTTAGACAGGTAGCTAATTGGAGCTATCTGATATTGGATGCTGAGCGTGGGCCATTACTCATGGAAGGAGATCGATGCTGGGGCATACGTTCCCTCGCTAAATTAGCGCCTCCCTCATTTGTCATTGGCCGGGACCCCTCGCCTCGGTAAATAAGGGAGAGTTTCCCTATTCCGATTCTCCGGCTATCTTGTTCTGGAACAAACACAATCTGATGCGCGTTGGTGTGCGAATGGGGCGGTTTACGGCTCATCTCATTTTATAGTTCCCATTTGAGATTCTATTCTACGCTTGTTTATTAGTCATTTCTTGAGTAATCGTCCATTTCATGCTCGGTCAGGACTTGTTTATCCCTGCTTATTATTGTGTTTGTCTCCTCCATCTTTATTGTTTTATTTATATATATCAGTTTTTCCTATTATATCATATTTATCTCCAATTTTCGCATATATAATTCCATGTGGTCAAAATTACGTAATACTTATAATTATGTGTATTTATCAACATAATTTGTTTAGAGGGATTTTTATCTTTCTTCATAATGGGATGGAACAAGCTTAAAAGTTGTTAAGGATATATAATTTGGGATAATAACTGCTAATTATTTAAAATAAAACAACTGCCCCGTTTGAAAGGTTATTATAAAAACATTGATGTTAGTTGATTCACTGTTCCTCCTTTTTGTGTAGGCTCGTTGAGTTTACATATTAATGAAATGAAATGAAATGAAATGAAATGAAATGAAAAAATAACTTTATTCTGGGACATATGTCCCCTAAGAATAATTACAAGGTTCATATAGTGAGATTTTTATCTGGCGAGCGTTTACAAATTTTCAGATAGTAGAATGAAATTACATTGGTATATTGGCTTTACTACTGTTT
>NW_027105204.1:0-1416 GCF_000696795.3 Halyomorpha halys | reverse complement strand
AGGTAGGGACCAATGTTTTCTATGGTTAAGGAAATTAATGTGGGAACGGTTGACATATACAGCGACAATGTCTGTTCTATTCGACCATACTATAACTGTAGAGACGAAGTCAGCGACGAAATCTGAACAATTGAAAGCAACATAATATTTGCGTTTTTTTTTTTTTTTTTTTTTTTAAATTTGCAAAAGCTTGAGCGAGACTGTATTTGAAATGTAGACGAAAATAGCATTATTATTCTGGAAATTTGATATAATGTGTGGTTACAAAATGCATTATTAAGAACGTTTGGATAATAGAAGAAAAAAAAAAAAAAATGAGGAAATAAAAAAATACTTTCAATATTTTCAAATATACATATATACAATATAATCCTATAAAATTCATTCATTTGTTATTGTTTTATAATGAATTAATTATCTGTCAAATATTATAAATTTTGAAGTCTTAACTATTCAGAGCTCAATAATTTATGGGCTTCACTTGTTTTTCTCCCTTACGCAAGAACTTTTTATTCCCCCTTTATAAAAGATTTATAACAGTTTTTTTTAAAATATATTGTTTACCTTATAAAAATATTATTTATTCCTTAATCAAATTTCACCCATCGATAACTAACTTAAAAAAAATGATCTGTCTTTCTCCATTGTTCTTCATTTGGGTGTGATTAACTATTTAATTAATCTTCGGCAATTATCCTAAATCCCAGTTTCCTTCATGAGAGGTAATATGGTGCAAAATTATTGGCCGGTCGAGAAATAATTTGGCTTACATTGAATTAGAGACAATAGGATTGATTATGTTATCAACTAATGAAGAGGGGCGGTGATGTGAGTAATTCAGAGACGAATCCACACTCACCGCCAGGTGGTGGGGGATGGTATTCAGGAGAAGACAATGGACCGTGATGAACTGCTCTAATTGGTGGAGCCACCTGCTGTTTAAGCAGGCTGATTGGGTCGTCTGCGTACCTTGGTCAGCCTCTAGATTATTGACTTTAGAAGACAAGCAGTAATTAATATCTTGGTGGGAATATTTTTTTAAAAGTAAAGTTTTGTTATCACAATGGTCATAATTTCTTATTGTGGGCAGATATCGACATCTAGTTTAGTAAGTCTTTTACTTTACAATTTTTTTCTCTCAAAACTCATTTACTTATAATTACTTCCTTTAGAAACTAATTGTGACCAAAGTTTTGTTTTGAATACTGTCTTGCGTCTGAAAAATAAGTAGTTTATTTTCTCTAATGTGTCGAAAGGTGTTTCGTTCCAAAAAAAAAGTAATTAATTCTCAGTAAACTTAATCCTTTCCACAACTCAGTTGTTATTTATAATAAAATTAAAGGTTTTGTATATTTTGTGATATTATATATTTTTAGTATATCTATTATTTTTATATACGTTACTTTCTATATTTAT
>NW_027105203.1:143339-147316 GCF_000696795.3 Halyomorpha halys | reverse complement strand
GGTTAATGGCTCCCAGTTAATGGTACCCTCTGTTATCTATATGTCTTTTTACATTACTTTAGATCTGTTGCCGACGGGGTTTTTGCCTAGGTCCGGTGGTATAATTAGTATGCCGACAAAGGAAATTATTTTAAGTTAAAAAACCCCAGCTGGTACCTCTCATACATATCACACTTAAAACCCGTCAACTCTTAGTTTCCTCTCTTGTTTTCCCCCACTTTGACTATGGCTGCCTGGTATATGGTGGACTCTCGGGTAATCACAAATCTAAACTTAAACATCCTATAAATTGAGCAGTACGATTTATTTTCGGGATCACCAGACATACATATTACGCCGAGCTGAAGTGGCTCTATCCATCCTTCCAATGAAAGTATTTCCTTCCTTCCTTATTCCAAGCAATTAGTACTCAACGTCCTTTCTATATCCTAGAAAACCTACAATTCAAATTCTCTGTCCAATCCCGTACTATCAGGTCCCGTTTATTTGACATCTACCTTCCATCTTGCTGAACTGCTGCGTTTGATAAATCGTTTTTTACCCGAGCTGCATATCTCTGGAACTCTATTCCCTTTTACATACGTCGTGGACCAACCCTTTCCTCGTTTAAATCCCTTATATTTCACTACCTTTCGCTTCACCAAACTGACCCATTATTATAATAGTACGGATATTTTGTAATTAACTTTTTGTTTTGTTTTTACTTAGTCAGTTAGTTTTTTAATTAATCTATTTTTTCTCTCTGTATATAAGTTAAAATTAAGTGTGACCACACTGTTTTATGACCAATAAATGTTATTATAAAATTAAAATTGCATTTTTAATTGTTCTAAAGGGACCTAGTCCGAGAATAATAAACTATTTTTCATTTCATTTCAATATGCAATGTTAAGGCCTGTTATTGGAAATCAATTGAAATTGAAGGGCCTGATTCGGGTTGCTAATAACTTCATGGAAATCCTTTTTAGCCCAAATTAGAGCACCTAATTAATTACAGCTTACTGATAATTATAATTATATTATTCTCGTTCGCACTTAATGAAATAATGCCGATTTTATTCCTAATCATATTAGACTGTGTGTAGGCAATCAAAAGATAAGATATATAAAAATATTATCAACAAATGTTAGACTGATACAAACATATTTCATGGTAGTACGGGTCAAAATTTGTCCAAAAGAAAAAATATCAGTTGATAACAATGGAGAGAGGATGGTGTGTTGGAGGCCAAAAAAATAATAAATGAATTAAGGTTCGAATTTTACTCAGAAAACAATATTCACAATTTAAAATTTTACCAAAATATCAGGACACATAAATTTACAAAAAAAAACTTCCATTATTTTTTTAATAGAATAAATGCCACAATAGATAAACCTAATTCTGATGCTACATAACGCTACTATATCATTGCAACATCACAAGGTTTGTTAATATTTATTCCTAACAACTAGACTGTAATTTTTAAAGAAAAAATGTATTCTTATAGTATCTTATGTTCCAGAATTTTAATATGAATTAAAAGGTTAATATGTTTCATTCTAATGTTTTTTTTAAATGTAATAAAATTTTATTTTTCGATATACTTAAGTAACATATTAATACATTCTCTATCATGTATGAATATTATAATTAGTAAGGTAAAACTAAGTAAGCAATAAGTTCAGAAAATTATTTTTTCCCTCTTAAAAAAAAGAAGAAAAAAAGCACATAAGTATGTATGTACGATAACACATATTTATACAATATAAATACATTACCTATTAATAAAACCAATAAATTATGATACCAATATTCATAACGTACGAAATTTTAGTGTAAGTTAAATAATATAAATATTAAAGCAAATTTCGAAATACTCTATTCTCAAGATTATGCCCCTAACAAAATTATTCACAAATTGACAAATTCAATCTTGCTTTAAAAATAAATGAATTCTATTGAATACAACCTGGTTGCCTGTCCAAAAGCACTAGTCGGTAATTCTGCTTGCCAATCAATTTCAACCCACAACCCCCTAAAGGTATGTGGTTCTGTAGTCTTATCCCATAGTCATTTTATCCAATTCTTGGCTCTGAAACGTGGTTGTTACCATACAGGCGGTATTTTGTTGAATACTTCAGTCTCTTGAATATCTTAAAATTAATATACCACCAGCAATCGATAATGTGGTTCTAACATGTGACCCACAATGTATTAGTTGCGACCAAGGCCCTGTTTCCAAATGAAAACTAATAGTATTAGTACATAGTACAAGTATAGAAACTAGTGTAGTAATTGCACTAATACTTATTTTTTTATAATAGGAAGGACTATTAGTGATATTACAGGAGTTAAGAAGTACTAAAGTACAAGTAACTATTGTTCAAGTGAGTGAGATTGTATTAAGTTAAATCGACAAGACAAATAGTATTAGTCTGTACTTTATTATGAAACTGGGCCCTGGAACCAGAGGTCGTCAGTAAATCTTTTACCTGATGCTTGAAATGATTTTCTGTTTAAAAGCTGTTTCCAGAAGGAATCTTACAGACTTCAGCGGAATTATTATTATTATTATTATTATGTATTTTTCAAACAATTTAATTTTTATTATAATAAATATAAATAATAAGGATCATAATCCTATGTTTCCTAAAATTTTACATTAATACTTTAGACTAAACAAACTCGGAAAAAAAGTCTTGGAATAGTAAACGATACTCTAGTTGCATGTAAGATAAAATATTTAAATAAAAGAATAGAAAGGGAATAATAAAAATAAACCTGCTGAGTTTTAAAATTTCAAGGAGAAACCATAACCGCTAAAAAATGGAACACACTTAAAAGCCCATGCTTACAGAGCATTGGAGCAGAGCGGATTAAGAAATGAAAATTTAAAGCCACAGGTCAATAGCAAGACTGACTTAGCAGGAGGCCTTGCTTTGAATAAAAAATCGGCGTGCCCTGAGAAGCTACTATCGTCGGGTCGTCCCGTGGGAAATGAATACACAACTGCAACTGACTTGAACTGAAAATAAAAGCTTTTGTTAATTGGTGAGGGATGAGGGGTAGGGGGAAATTGGACTGTCTGTATGTAATTGAGCGTGGGCCCGGGTAATTACCAGGGCTAAGATAATTTGAAGGGGACTTGGATCAACAGTGCTGTATTTCTGTTTCACCAAACCATAGCAAACCAGTAACCGCCTCCCATTGATTCCTTGCCCCATAGCTTCGGATAAACGTGTTATTGTTTTCCCTGGTTGTGGTATTTATCGAATTATCTTTACCAATACCTCCAATTAAGGATGCCTATTTCCCAGCAGAGCACTCTGCAAACGCGCTAATTAAAAAAACGGATTTAGTAGTACCCGTACGCTCCAGCTCCTACTTAAAAACTCATAATAAATCCGATTAAAAGAAAAATAATTTTTTTATTTATCTGGATTTTAATTTACTCAATATAGTACCCAGAACTCAGAAAAAGAGCTCTAGAGATGTTCTACAAAATCATTCTTTTTATGCTTTATATTCCCATAAACCATAGTCATTAATTTATTTTATAGTTATATTGCTAAAATGATAGGCACTATAGAAAAATCAAATTTACAATTAAGGATAAAATGGTCAAAATTATAAAATATGGTAAGCTATTTCCTAAATTATTTGCATCCAACATATTCTTTCTTTATATTCATTTGCCATCCACTTATACTCTTATAATATTATATTCCTAATTGAATTCTTCTCCCCCTGCAGTGCTAAATTTGTTATTAAGTAATATTATTGATCATACCAGGTCATTCAAAAAGTCCTGTCGTTTTTTTGGGGGAAATTATAAATAAATAAATATTTTCAAATAATCACCTTTATTCATCAAACTATCCACCGTTACAGTCGGTAACCTTCTCCCAACGAGATGGTAAAGCCCAAATTCCTTCCTTAAAAAACTGTTGATTTTTACTGCAAAAATAAGTGGTCAGTTCGTGAATTAGGTTGT
>NW_027105203.1:101653-142349 GCF_000696795.3 Halyomorpha halys | reverse complement strand
AACAAACGAAAAACGACAGGACTTTTTGAATGCCCTGGTATTTTATATTTTTATATATTTTATTCATATCACAAGATACTAAAATGTTATAGTTACCATCACATTGAACTTATTACGAATTGCAGGGATCTTTTAACTGTAAAAAAAAAGTTAGGAAGTAAGAAAAAAAGTTCATTACTAATCCCGTTATACTTTTATTATATCTCATTATATTTCTTCTGTTGTGCTAATTTTTTTATTTGATAATTTTACAAATCATATTTTATTATGTTTCTGTTTTTACTTCCTTAGTATATTTTTATCCTTTATAAGTCATTACTTTAGTAGCTATCACGTCTAATTTTTTATTATACATCGATATTGTATAAAATAAATTAATGAATGAAGAAAATAATAAGCATCTTCTAGATTAATTTATTAAATTAAACTAATATAGACACGTAGTGGTATCAACACTGTACGATGAGCAACACACGTTTTAAAAGAATGAGCTAATTGAAAAATATCTCATAATTAATTTTTTTTTAATACAAATAAAAATATGAAAACCTTGAAGAATTTCAGTCAAACAAAAAGTTTGATTCTAAAGTAACTAATATAAAATTAAAAATATAATATTTACCTAAATAAAATTAATAGAAACAAATAAATAAAAAGAATGTTTAAAATTTTGAAAAAAATGAGTAATAAATGATTTCATCAATTACTTGACAGTAAAATATTCTTTGTTAATTTTTTTTTATGGTAGCCGAGATCTTGTTCTTTTTAAGATCTATTTATGATAAATTTCATCATTATAACACTTTTTTTTTTTTATAACACCACAAGAAACTGTCATGTTACAGTTACCTAGACACTGAATTTATAATGAAACAACGAAGGTTTTTTTTTCTCTTAAAATTCTAACCGAATCACCCACTGTTAACTTACTGCAGCATGATATTTTCAAAATAAAAATCTCTTTATAATTTTAAATATTCTTTCGCTCTCTCCTATTAGCCTTCAACAGTTATACTATTTATACAATTATACACTAGTTATTCTATTATACAGTTATAATAGCACTTTTTTGCCATAATGGAAGTGGTTAAAAATTAGTATTTAATTTAAACAATATATTTTTTTTACCAAAATACCATTATAACTTAATAAAAAGATATTCCGACCCTTTCAGTCACATATCTACTGCATTTCCTCCTAACATGAATTCAACCTTCAAAAAGATCTAAATTAAACAATTCCTACTGAATTAAATTGTTTTAATACTTAGATACATTTAATAATCATGGTATTTATTTTGAACAGACTGTTACAATCTACGGAAAATATTTGCCGATACAATGCATATTTCAACAAAATTACACTTTTTCTCTGCCCACTTGCAAAATAATATTATATAACCCATAACTACGAAAAAATAAATAAATAATTCTTAATTTACACCATCTCACCTGTAGTTATTGGCTTAAGGTTCAAATCTAAAACAAAAAAAAATCCTTCGCATAAATTATATGCATACAATTGTCTGCAGTATTTTTATTAGATTAAATTATCTTTACAATATTTATATACATTCTATACGCAGAATATTTTACATTTTGTATTGCTCTCGTGCTTTTATTTTACATTATTCTTTTTTGTCTGTTATTGTTTTTTAAATACGTAGTTTTTATTATTATTATTATTATTATTTATTATTAGGTAGCAGAGAGCCAAAAATTAGAAATTATCCGACAAATGTATAATTGAACTAGATTTAGTTTTACAAAGTATACTTCCATGATAATTAATGCTATACCATTACTTTTTTTTATTAGACTATACTTTACTTCAAGTATACTCACTGAATTAATAATTTTATTAAAATTTAAGATACGTATAATCATTAGGGTGTATCAAATGGTAGGTGTTTTTAAATTTGCGTCATATCTATAAATACTTGTAAAGTTTCAATGCAAAAACGTTTCTTCTTATTCTGTAAACCTGTATGAATAACTTAATCTTTCAGTTGGATTGGGTTAAAAAATCATGTATAATACTTTTTTATAAGCTAGATTCCACAGTGATTTGAGAATAGAAACTGAAAATGGAAATTCAGCCATAAACGAGAAAGGGTTTTATTATTAAATTGTTTCCGGGGAAATACCTTTGTGATTTTTAAATGACCAACGGTTTAATCGGACTTGAGGACCAGAATACTAAAACGATATTCTGTATTCCTCTTTCCCTATTATTCATACATCATACTATGAATTAACGATCTATTAGTAACGTTACAGTTTTGGAAAATTAATTAGTTAATAACTAATAATTTAATCTGCGAAAAGCCGAACTATAAAACTTATTTTTTATTTAGTCAAGTTATACTAAAATGATGAATCACCTGATATATTAATGTTTTTGTTTGCTTCACCAAATACCAGTTAAATCAAATTACTTAAGTCTATTTATATTTATTTTAATGAAAACATTTATATTTAATTAGAGAACGTGAAATATTAATTTGTCTAAATTTATTACCTTTCATTTAATTGTATATGGAATACATAGTAAGGGAAAGTATTGCGATCGTGCTAAATTTTGAATTCCATTACTTAAATTTAAATACACATTTTGAGGCCCCCTTGTTCCAAATAACTAAGTTTTGCAAAACAGTCTGTATAGTTTTTAAAAAATCTTCCTCCAAAGTACTTTTAATATTATATATATAAAAAAATAACCAGTTTTCAATGTTAGCAAAAATAAATATTTTATAAATACAAAATATTAAAGAATTTCATGAATAATAAAAAGATACATCCTACTGGAACGGGATAGTCAGAGACCGCCCGAACTTTCGTAATATTTTGTTAAAATTTATATTGGTTGTTCCTACCTCGAGAAACCCTAAAATACCAATTTGTATGGGGACAAAAAAACATTTTTTTTTCATATTATTTGCCAACTAATACTCAGATATCAAATTAATTTCAACACTAGTCTACTAATCTTCATAGTACTTGGGGATCAAGTGAAAGTTGTGGCTCCATGTTTTTTTAATTTATATTATGGCATAATTTTTAATTTACTTCGGTCGTATCAAAGTAATTATTTTTTTCTATTCATTATCAGTTATTAGGAAACTAAGTATTAAAGTTATCGTTAAAAATTTACAAATTACTAACAAGTTAATAATTAGGTGTATAACTAAACTTTTATCTGACTGTAACTTGTTAGGTGTTCTATTTATCTCATATCAAACCTTCTTACCCACTAATGTTCTCTCTCTGAAAAATAACATTTTTTATAAATTTATTTGAAGGTTGTGACGTCTTCGACCTGTAATATAAATTTAAACCAGCTTATGTGATTCGTATCCAGATAAATTATTACTTAAATGTTTGTCTTAACTGGGCTCTGGCGTCCCCCTATTTCAAATCACTTATTCATCAATTGTATTGAAACCCGTGGTTTATGATTTTATTTCTCTCTATTTTGTCCCAAATTAACCATTAAAATTTAATTTTATAAAATTTAATTACATCAAATACTTTTCGGGATATTAATTATCAGAACTATATGGAAAAATGAATTTTTCTTATTTATATAAACTTTACTCTAACTGTGAACAACAACATTACTGTGAAATTATGCATGGAGCATTTATTTGCAATTATGCACAAATTATGCATGGAGGAAATAAAACCAATTATTTTTTTCAAGCTCTCAGAATTAAAAATTGTCACTAATTATGACATTTTAGACATCAAGAAACGTACTAATATTTATTATAATTATCAAATTCCTGTTTGAACATTAATCTACTTTTGAAATTCCACACACTATTTTTGCTTACGCAATCTTGAAATTAACTGTCTTATTCAACTTGAGTTTTATAGAAATTTGCGAATTTATGTAGAATGGATCTAGTATCAATTTCAACAGATCCCATCTAGTTACAAACCATAGTCCAATTGTTCACAAAAGAAAAAAAGAAAAATATTTTGTATGCTGTTTTTTGCGGAATAGGAAGCGATCACTATTCAAGTTAATCATGTTCCAATATCACCATCGTAAAAGAGATAAAATTGACTAGCCATATAGACTTGCCTAAAACTTTCATAAGGGGCCTTCTGAGTGGCCGAAAAGCGGAAAGTTGTATTTATTTTTTAAAAATCACGTTTTCCTTGTAAATGTTTTTCCTAGCCCCTAGGCTTGGCACCTAATTTGCCAAAAAAAAGTGTAGTTTGGAGTTAGGTATTTTGCCACTGACTATCTCAAAAATGAATAAAATGTTAATATAGACTATGGTCCAGTTCCATACAGATTAAAAGAAAATTCAATTTATATGTTATATGAAAGCGATCACTCAAAAAATATTGAATTTACGTAATTCTAAATTAACTACATATACTTTTCTTCAAAGAGAAGTAGAATTTTACAATGCTGCAATTCACAGTTATCTAATTCAAATATATTTTAAGTTGCGGTTCCCTATTCAACTAAAAACTAGTGATTAAAAAACTGGAATTTTCGTCTTATAGGTATAGAATAATCACCTTTTCAGAACAAACCATTATTTTATTATCATCACCTATATTTATTTCAGGAATTATATGGTAATTATTTCTGATATAGATTAATGAATTAATCAAATCGAAATCATTCAAAAGGTGAAAATTGTTCTTTGGGTAACAGAAAATTAAAAAAAATTATTTAAAACATAATTTAAGTAAAAAATAGATAATCTTTTTGATTTTTTTTTCAGTTACAGTAAGAGGTTATATTTTCAAAAGGCTAAATGATTTATGTTTCAATTAAAAAATTTAAATACAATAAAAACACATACTGTATCCAAAATTTAACAAACAAATAAATAAATTATTAATTTTTTTTCTATCACTCCTAATAATTTGTGACTCTGGTAAAAATATGTAAAAATGCATGTTCTTCAGACGTTTTGATAGATTAACAGCATATGTTTTTTTCATTTTCTAACCTAAACTGGGTATATGTGCATATAATTGTGAGTGATTGATAACATATCCCGATATTTAAATGCAAGAGAGTAATATTCCTACGTACATTAAATCAATTCTTGATAACTATAATGTTGTATTTTAAAATATTCTGATTATATCCCAAATTGCGCTGAGAGGAAACAATGGACATTGTGGTCAACCCTTACACAGTACTCATAAATACCATAATATTGGAGGGTTGGAGCATTGAATATATTCATGAAGAAACTCAGGAGGGAGACTACAACGGAGCTAGTCTCTGTCTAATTACGGCCTTTTGTCTGGACCCGATGAGAGGACCGAGCTTTTATTTCGCTCGTGAGGGGCCATGATTCAATCATCAATGACCCCGGCTACTTGTTGAGTCATCCCTCTTCACAATATAACTCCGTTAGTTCGAGTGCGGGCCTCTGAACGCCGGCACTTAATGGGCTAGCGATCATTGGCAAAGTGAGTAGTTTCGTTCCTGCGGTCGCTCTTCTTGATTAGATCTCCGACCCCCAGCTCTCGCCCTAAGTGGCCATGGTCTGTGATGGATGTTGACACCCACATCAGGATCCGTCGACCGGCTGTAACCGACATCACCCAAAAGTTGAAGAACCATAAGAACTAATGCTAGAAACATAGGGTCTCAATTACTCGTGACTAGTGAACTATTATTTAAACATTGATGATACAACGGAAGCTCAGACATGCAAAATATTGATATAAAGTTATATAAATAAAACAACTCCAACATAAAAATTGATTAATGAAAAAATAATGAGCAATGATGATTTTTTAAAAATTTATTTAATGATATTTACAATTGTATTAAATATATACATGTAAATGTGGAGAATATACACCGTGGTAGACCTTCAATTGATAAAATGTTGGAACACTACTTTCTTCATGTCCCTTTCTTGGTGATTAAATATCCTTCTTAGTTGAATTATTTATATAATAATTCTTTAATAATAATCCTTTCGACGTTTCGGCCTGTCCATCCATCTTCGGGCGCTAATTCTAAAAATCACTACAAAATTTTGAAATTGGTTAGACATTCCGATATAGATAATTTTGCATACATTTTTACTTGTTATTTGATTTTGTATTTTTCCTTTTCTTAATTACCTAAAATGGTCGTCTAAAGATCACTTTTTGTGTAAGTTCAATTTGAAATTTTGTCATTTAACAAAAAAATGCTATCAAAATATGTTTATAATTAACAACTCCCACTACACATTTATATGTAATTTTAAATTTTATAGTTAACTATGATTTAATACATTGTGCTTACTTTTTTTCGTTCCAATTTTATTGTTCTTATATTTTTTTTATTATTATTTTTTTTTCGTACCCTCCCTTGGGTTGTTCTTACTGTATTGCGTATTGTGTATTTGTACTAACCATGTTTATTTACTTATTGGGTAGTAGCTAATGTTTATTTAGGTTATTTATTCTATTTTGTAAATATTGTTAACTGACTTTTTAGAAATCTATAATCCAATAGATTAATCAAAAACAGATCATTAAGCCAACATACTTACCGATTACGCCAGTGTCAGGTGCGAGCTAAATGGACCAAATGCACTATTTCGTTAAAAATGGGCACGATAGTTATTGGGGATCAAACTAACACCCCCTACATTGGTCCTTTGGTATTATTGAAGAAGTTTTTAAGGGTAATGATTAGATAGTTTGGGTTACCGTGGTCCGAACCGAAGTACAAAGGCCGGTACTCAAATTATATCCTCTGCCTTTTTAATAGGGTTTTGAATGGTAAATATATTGTGAATAAGTACTGCGTTTATAGGATTTTCCTTTATGATATATCTTATGTTTGGTACTTCATTTTCCTGATTAAGTTTTAGTTTCTTTGCAATTCTTTTTTCTTTTTAAATTGCTATTTTTCTTCTTTAACGTATTTTTTTCAGTCAGTATTACAATTCCTTTGAAGATTAATTGTTTAATTTTATAGCTTGTTTGTTAGATTCATAGTTTTTAGTTACGGACAATAATAAAATTGAAGAATGACAGTTTGTCTATCTGCTTTCCGCCATCCTGATGTACGCATGGACAAAATTTTGATGCGTTCGTATGAATTGATTTTTCTTGAATATTTCTGATTTATAAGTAGTGGAAAGTGCCTTTTATTTTGATACAGTCCATTAAATTTTTTGTACCAGTAATTGAATGAAATCAAACGTTCGTATTTTGAAGCGAAGAGGAAAAGGAGGGATAGGGGTGGTCATATGTATTTATTTTTTCTTTATTTCACAAATATCGAATATTATGAAATAAGAATTTTCAACACCCGATGATGCATTATATGAATAATCTCAGCTAATTTTTTTTATAGTCCTGAATGGAAGAAATTGATATGGATATATTTTATTTCGCATGGAAAAATAGAGAAGTATTTTTCAAATAAACCATGATAATTCAGTTTCAGTTTTTGTTTTTTTAAGTAAAAAAAAAACACAAAGAAAGCTAAAATAGCACTAAGTATTATATGTAAAGTGAGAAAATATAGTTTCATTAGAGCCAATAGACTGGTCACAATAAAATTAAAGCAAATTGTATTCAGAAACATTGTTCATGAATTTTAAATTTAACCTAATAATTGTTCAATGGTTTGCAGCAAAGCCTTTTATTATTATTAAAATTTAATTTATAACTAATCACAAAATAATTATAAAATCGTCAATATCTTTGAATTAGACAAATAAAGTATTAATAATAAAAATTAAAGAACTATGGAGATTACTTAATGATTCTATTGTTTGCAGTTTTCACACTGCAACTAAGGTGAGGAAGTAAATAAATTATTTTCGTTGATGACCAGGCTGTTAAACGCCCTTTCAAAACTAACAATAAACTATTGAACAGAAAAATGATTTTATTGCTGACTTTTAAAATGCATAAATTTGGAAATAAGCTAGTCAGAAATTCCCCCATAATAGCTTTAGTAAACACGACATTCGTTCCAACTTTTATGGTTACGTGAAAGGGAATAATTACCAGCTTTATTGTATTTTTTGTTGTTCAGTTTATCTTTTCTTCGACCTGGCGTGTAGACACTGTTCTTGCCTGTGTCAACTCTTTTTATTTATTTCCATGTCACCCCTCTATCGATTTTTCTTGGAATAGTGAGATCCTAACTCAATCTCTCTTTTTTTCCGTTAAACGATGTTACCAAAAAAAAAAGGAAATATTATTTAAAAATCTGTCCTTTAATAGAGAATTTTAAATATACTTCACCTTTCTATCTTTAAAAAAGTTATCTTAAACATGATCGTTTAATAGAGAAGGCTAAAAATATTTTTTTCTCAATTATTATTAGTAAAGATAAATATTAAAAGTGTATAAATACTATTACGACCCCTAAATAAAACAAAGAAACTTATGACTTGGAGTAACAGCGGTTGAAACCGCCGAAAAATTTGTTGTGATTACAATAAAACCATAGTTAGAGGCCTTTCTAAGTTTACTTCAGTTTTACACTAAAAAAAAAATTATTATTTAATGTTTTAAAAATAATAATACGAAAAACAGAATATAGTGACATGATTTCATAAATTTTAACTAAATCAAAATGAATGAGACATTACGATAAGCGATATTTTTTAATACATTTATACGAGTTTTTAAGAAGAACCCGTTTTTTTAAAAATTATTTGTGTGATGAAGTATTTATTTGTCTTATTTTATTTGCTTTCGTTATTTGGGCCCCCTCTGGTTATGGACGTTTCTGGCCAACCACATAGTTCAAGCATCGTGTTATAGTGTAATCCTACAGTAATTTACAGGATAGCTTTTGTGGTATAATACTATATTTTTCATGATATGTATTTATTTATAAAAACTATTAAACGAAATATTATGTATTTAATGAAAGATGATTAAGAAATACATTGCGAATACGAAGCTTTTTTGATAGAACATAAAGTGAATTGTCCTAAATACGAGTATATTCCTTGTAGCACGCTCCTTTTTTGACTGTTATGGTTTTTAGAGCAATATAATTTATAGCCTTATCCACAATTCTATTGCTCAAGATTGTTACTTTTAACAGTTGTACAGTTCATTTGTCTATTGCTGTCTAGAGCACGCATACATGCCTCATATTTCTCGCCCTTATTTTTTTTTTTGCTATTTAGAACCCGTTTTCAAAAAGTAACGAAAGTTAGTAAGTACGTATGCAAATTTTATATCAGGATTTAAAAGTAGTCTCAAGGCAATTCTTATTAAGTCACTTAGCTGTTAGTCCGATTCTTTTGCTTAGACTAATTACAAGATATGTCAATGGATAATAGATTCGGTTTTTATGTACATTTGAAAAAAAAATTAATTATCAGAGGTTAGATAAAATTCATATCTCTCCTTAGAGACTACACCTAAAGTGGTTTTAACTGTACGCATCGGATAATATCCTCTTATGATTTCTAGCTTTCCGCCACGATTTAGCCGGAAAATGTCGATGGAATGGAGTGTGTGTTAAGGAGGGCTTAAACAAGGGCTGTAGCAGAGCGATCTAACGAGGGCCTTCCGTGCAGCTCCGAATAAATCCCCTGCCCTGAGGCCTCCAACATTGAAAAACACCACTCACTCCATGGATCATAACGGCTCTCCTCCCGACCATCGCGTGCGCTTCCTGACCTTTCACATATCACTCCGGCGAGGCTAGGCACCGGCTGATGGATACCTGACCCATCACCTGTCCAATTCCATTTTTCAAAACAGATATAAGATATATGAGGGATGTTTATTTCGTGTCCTATAAATGAAAAGCTTGAAATAAGAAACCAGAACGATACATTTTAACCGAAATGTGTGAATTTCATTCCACGATAATATGTAAGTCTAACAGACATTGGTATTAGTTAGTGAGTATATATTACAGTCACATTTATACTCAATTTTTATACACAACCATAATAAATGTCATAATTCATCGAATTCAAATTTTGAAGAATTATGGGATAACAAAGTTGTTATTATAAAATGTAAGGTAAGGTAGTGATGCCTTGTACGTCTGATAAAAGGGACAAGATTTTTATACACAAAAATAAAAGTTAACGTCTTATTCTAAATACATCTCCTCTAAAATAGTTTTGAATGACTCCAAGATGTTATTAGAGTAGTGCGCTCATAATTATACCATAATATAATAATTTTCAGTTCATGAATTATTTTAATCATTATTTTATTTTCCAGGTAAGTTCCAGTTCATATAAAACACCTTATCTTCGAAAGATAAATTGATGAACCGAATAAAACTGTAAGTAATTAATATTTATTTCAAAGTGAGAGCCCTGAGAAAAGTGGAACTATTATAATTAGGTAAATTATAATTATTTTCATTAAACAAGACAAATATCATTTTATATGTCTAAGAATGACATTATAGGTTAGATGTGTAGTTTTATTTACTCATTATTAAATTCAAGTCTTCTTAAATAGTTTAAAAATATTCTCGACTTTAATATTATTTTTTTTTTTAACCATGACTTATTTTTTATTCTATTTTTAAACTTGTTTTTTTCTAAATTCATGTTTTAATATTGAGGAATATATAATACAGATGTAAGGCGTACATACATTCCAATAAAATAATAATAATAGATAAGTAAAACTGTATGAATTATTGTTTACAATTGACAAGTGGATTCTAAAAATAATTAAAATAAATACTGATAAAACTTGCAAAGCCAATTTCTTAAAAACATGTGATTAGTTTTATAATGCTCGTAAAAATGAAATTAGGAATAAATGAGTTATTAAATACTTTAATACGGTTTTATGCATAATCATCTGCAATTACATCATTTATCCCCTGCAACATTTAAGTAATTATTCCGATTAAATAATAATTTAATTACTGTACAACAAAGCCACAATACTTTCAAGTAGAATTTGATTACTAATCAGCTAATGTTTAGGTAATTTAGGCATCATAACGAATGAAAATGAAACTTCAAGATACCCTGGATTTATGAGTAACAATAGTGTTGATATGAGGTTTTACACCTCTAGTCAACATCTATACAATTTAAATTTTATGTAATTTCATTTATTTATATAATTTCAGCATTTCTGAAATCCAAGCGTGTCTGATAATCCGATCGTTGCCATATGAACTCTGTTTTTAAATAGTTTATTAAAACGTTGGGTTATTGACAGAAACAAAGTTATTATTCACACCTTCATAAACCCAAAAATACGAATTTCTAATAAAAATAAAAAAATTGAAAATAAAATATTAATAAAAATTTAATGTTTGAAATTTTCACATTTCAGGGTGTTAAGTGAAAGTTGTGTAATGCGCGCACCATAATAGATTTTGGGGGTTCACTACACGTGATAGCCACGAAACGTTTTTGATGATTCATTGAAATAAAACATTTTAACAAGGAAGAGTTATTTCACTACATTTCATTATATTTCAGATTTGTATTTTTTTCCAAAGGCCAAAAAATACAATTTAGGCCCTCAAAAATATTTTTCAAAGATTAGTATAAAATATTACGAAGGATTTAATTTCGTTCCGAACTTAGCATACAACTTTACGGAGCCTAGAGTTGCAAAGGACACATTTAAGCATATCCACGTGACTGTTTCATGAGGGGCCCGGTCTAGTGCCATACTTCAAGAGGTGCATTGTTAAAGGAGCCATACATAATTAATGAAAAGCCGACCTGAAAGCTAAAGGTAGGGGAGTAATTAGCCAGATAGTCGAACACATACCGGCCACTTAAAGTGCTCTCAGCTGCTCGGGTCAGCCACGCGCCAGCACGAGCCAGCTGCTATAGTTATCGACCAACACCTGTCAACTATATCACTTAGGCCAACAGGACCCTCTTTAGGCTGTTTGTCGTCTTCTCGACATACTTTGTTTAGGTGACATTACGACAAAATAAATAGTAGGGTACGGGCCAAACCTACCTATATATTTTCAAGATAATCAGAACCAAAAGCTTTGGCTCCACAGATTCGAAGCACATGTAACACAAAGCTATCATATTTTGCGGAACACCATCATCTTTACAACTGTAAAATTAGATACAGTATATGGGTGGATTTCATCGAAAATGATAATTTGTATGGTCATAAGACGATCATGTCATTTCCAACGATGTAGTTCTAAAACTTTCATCAACCTTAGTTAAAGAAAATTACTGATAATAATCACAAATAGTAAAAATGAAATAATAATTTTTTCCATTTGATAACAATTAGCATAGATCATGCAAGTTAGAAGAATGGATGTTTACTAGCTACGCAGCTGGCAGAGTAGCTATGAGATCTCTTGTACACTGCTTTGCCATTTATACGAGGATGGCAAAGGTTGGTTTGGTGGTCATTAGGTGAATGTAAATAATGTATATAGGTGTATTTATTTTATAGTTACTTGTTATTTTATAGTCAATTTAATTATTTTTATCTTATATAAAAATTATTTTGTTAATATTTAATCATTTTTATTTTATTACATCCATTTCCATTTTTGTTTATGTATATATATAATATTTGAAATTTGTTCCTATTTGTTATTAGTTTTTTTATTAATTTATGAAATATAAGTTAATAATTTATTTACAATAAAATAATTAATAAATATGCTTCGTTATCATTTTTCTCTGCATACATCGTCTGAACAAAAAGCTTAAAACTAAAATACTTAAATACAGTCTAATACAATTTTTATTAAGAAATCAATCTTACTGAATATTTTATATATTAGATTATTCTTTTTAAAACATAGGGAATGGTTCAATATGAAATGTCATACTAATTAAATTGCATTTTTAGAGATAATGAATGAGATTTATAATTATCCTGCTTAAAAGGTTCATTATAATAAAATCAAAATTGTTATCATGCTCTGTTTGCAATCAGAATTGAATAATGTCGTTTTTGATAGAGCTAACGACTTTATTAAAATAGGCAAACGTGGGTAAAAAATAATCTCTACCTGACGAAATAGCTATTACAAACAATGAAGATAATGAGGTTAAATTTTATCCTGTTATTATATTTTTTCTTTGTTTTACACTTATTTTTCATCTCAATTCAAGTCGCAACAATAGCCACATCGATTGTCTACAATAAACGCTCACTACTCTAAAATATTCAACAATTATTTTCACTACTTTTAATTTTTTTACTTTCTCTATGAAATGTATAAATAAGAAGTATTGCGATTCAAAACAACCGCGTAACTCGAAATAGTCTGTATGGTTAGAATAGCTCCAATAAAAACGAAAGGTTATACATTACTGAAATTATTTATTTAAGTTTAGTATATGCCATACTAGCCTAACATATCATATACACTTTCCTTGAAAGATGTTATGATTAAATTAGTTATATCAAGGTACAATTAAATAAGCTTTAATATTAATTAAGTCATAACCTCATTCAAATACCTATTCTATATTATTTATAATGATTTAAATTATAGATGATTAAAGGAGAATTATTTTCCCGAATTGAAAACTAATTTTCGGAAATACATGTAGTGTTATGAGTGTATATTATGTCGTTGGAAAACTAAAGATTTAATGTAAGGAAAAGTTGTGCGATACACGCACCACAACAGATTTTCATGGAATATTTTTGTCATTGAACGAGATTATATTAGATACGAGATAAAAACAGTGAATCGCGGAATATGAAAATCTTATGCATACGATTAATGATTTGTCGAGAAATATATCGATTTCAAATCTCTCTATCATCGAACTAATAGCATTGGATTAATTCGATTAAAGAAGAGAGTTCATTATAGGACCGTTGCTAGATTTTGTTTACTCAGTTCAAATTGTCTCTCCAGTGGTTGACAGTATCCGCTCTGCGCTCTACCATAATTAAACCCTTTAACTTTGACAACCATCAGAGTGAAATAATTTGGGTAATTAGTTAAATGTAAACTGCAATATGTACGTATAAACTTAATTAACCTCTCAGAAACTCTATTTTTAGCATAGATCTATTTCACTTGAATGACGAGTAATATAAAACACAGTGATCGTATCAGATATTTCTGTTTTTACCTAGTGAGTGAAATACTGAATCCTATAAAAACACTATTATATATCTGCTTAGGGTATTGTATTTTCCAAAAAAATATGTATTTTTAAAATTGCTTATTTTCAGCCATTAGTACATCAGTATTCCTCAAAACTTATATACACATAACTATCTACATTTTAAGATAATGATTTGTCGTTTAGACATAAAAAGAATTTGATAAAATTCATACCATATCCATTTTGCTGATATCATCAACTACGCAACTTATGGAGGAACCGTTTTTGAGATACATGTGTTAAGGAAAATTCATTAATAAAATTCATATAGTCCTGCCAAGGTACGACCCTTAGTACAATCTCATTAAATTTCTTAAACAACTAATTAACGGTAATATGTTTTGGGTTTAGTACTTCGTAGAGACATTGGTATTTTTTGTAATTTTTCATAAAACATTTTATAGGTGATTCCACTTGTTAACTGTTGAAAGTCTACATTTATGTTCATAAAGATATTTTAAATGTAAATTTAAGTTAAATTAATTTACTGAAGAAAGGGAATATGACCGATATAGGTAGAAAAACGATATTCTTTCTGCTGTCTGATGGGCTATTCAGTTGTCCTCAGTCGAGTCTGAGAGTGTTTAAGGGTGTTTAGGCAGTATTGGAAGAAGAATTATCTGAGTTATCCTTTTTTTTCCTTCAGACTCTAATAAAATATAGAAGCATGAAGAATATTCATTAATTGTATGTAAAAAACTGTTTAGTCAGAGAGTACCAAAAAAAGGAAAAAAATAATAATGAGCAAACAGTGTCTTAAACACTGTTAAATTTACCTAATAAAGACCTTTTAGCAGTCCTAACCTTCAAGTATATCGAGTGCTCAACAATAAGGGAAGGTTCAGACAGGACCTACCTTGTAAAGTAGCTATCAAGTTTCGCCCTGTTGACTAAGGCCTAAAGCATACAATTAATCCTTCAGCAGCTAATTAGTTTAGCAGAGTTATGCACGTATCGCCATTAAACTTCCATTAATCCCGACGAAAAGTATGACTCAAATTCGATTGTATGTAACTACCAGTGTAGTGATAATTGTGCATTACTTTAGTTTCCAAAGACAATTGAGTACTTAGTTCCAATAATATCGCTGGTGCGATACCTCCTTTTTGCGGAGTTTTTCAATTCCTTGATATTATATAGAGCGACATATCTCGATTTTTCTTGTTAGTATGGCTGTTTTCTTAACTTCCTCGTATCTCCTTGTTCTATAAAAAGCTCTATCGTGTGTATCATATCTGTCTATCTGTTATTATAAGTAATTCTCCCGATTTTATTATTTATTTCTATCAGAATTGTTTGCTGAACGCAGATGTTTTAGAAAGGGTAGTTGTACTCAAGAGGAAACTTATTAGAGAAGGATTATGGAAGAGGAATGAGAGCAAAAAGAAAAAAAAAATGCACGGAGAAGCTTATGCTGTAGATTTAGGTAAAGTTGTACCCCAGAAGTATACATGAATACATGTAAAAAAATTATAAACGTATAATATGTAAAACTATAATAAATACATGAGAAAAAAAAATACTAAACGTATTCTGGGCAAAAAAAAAATCTAAGTTTATCTGATTCCCTCAAACATGTTTAATTACAAAGATCATATAAGCAAAAAAAATCACAGTTAAGCCAAAAATAAGAAAAAGGAAAATTACATGGTACTAGTACACCTAAAAAATAATGTGATTGAGGTAATGGTGTTCCAAACGTTCTGCAGAAATATCATAAAAATTCTCCCCCCCCCCCAAAAAAAAAATATTTCCAATCCAGTCCTGATTAGGAATAAAGTAGTTAAAGGGGATTCTATTGAAGAAAAAAGGGAATTATCTCAAGGAAAATATGTAGGTACAGCTTAGAAGCACTTAAGTGCGAGTATTCTTCACAAAACATATTATTAAAAACCCATTCTTTGCTCTCAAACTGATTTTTAACAGGTTGGAATTTACTAAAAATACAAACTTGAAAAAAAAACTTCGCATTGCTTATAAAACATATTTCAAGTTTTTCAGAGAAACTACCTTTACCTTTTCTGTCCCCAAAACTGGCAAATTTGACTTTTGCTGCAAATAGGAAAAGAAGCTGGAAATTAACCCCTTTAGATGATTGTCTTTCAACTTATGATTTACACAAGAAGAATTCAAAGAAGCAAGAAATTTTGTCATATGGAGTAATCTTAGAGAGCAAAACGCGAAATGATATTCTTGCGCTCGATTTTAATTATGCTCTGAATCTGCTTTTGCTAAAACAAAATGTATGCAAGCAGTTTTATAAAAGACATCATGTTAATATATATGTATCGGCAACTCAACATTATTTTAATGGAGTCGGAAGGTAAAAAGGGGACAGCTCCGATGCGTCATTTTTTTTTTTTTTTGTAGGCTGTATTTCTAATATCATAAACCCATGCCAAAACTTCAAGGAAATCATTTTATTATTCGATTCTGCATGTGGAAAGAATAAAAACCCCATTGACATGAAGTTTTATTGTTACCTTGTCAAGTCATTGCAAGTTCAGATCACTTTTAACTTTTCACCATTTTTCTCATGACCTTTTTAGCCTTTACGAATACCTAAAATTTTATTGAATGATTGTTGATCAATAATATGTACCTCTAAATAGTGATAGTTATGTTCCGTAATACCTTCACATCTACAGCCCCATTAGTCTAAATCCTTGAGGATAACTCCAAATAGTCTATAGCTCCTCACTATTATCCGTGCCCATCATCCTGTTACTGTTGGATTAATAGTGTTCAGTTTCCGCCTCTCCTTAATGGGCCTTAGGTATTCTGAGGAGTGCCTTAGTGTAGTGTGCATTAGGCCATTGTTACAGCGCCTTCAGAGCGAGGAAAGCCGGTTATGGTGGAGGCGGTTGTTCATTTATTGCAGATTTATCCCTGGAGTTACATGTTTTCTGGTTTTACTTTACTTCGACATGAAATATAACTTTAGATATTTTTACTGATTCATGCTAATAACAGCTACAAGGTTAAAAAATGAAAAAAGGAGAAAGAATGTAACAAAAATTTAACTGTCCCATTGCGCCGGATTCTGAAGACTTTCGAGTTTCATTTCCATAAGTCTTTCGAAAACACAAACCGTTTAATTTTAACTAATTATAACGTACACAAATACGCTACTTATCATTGACGACATAAACAAAATAAAAGATTTTTATTTCAAATTATCTCTGATCTATTCATATTAACATTAAAAGTTTGGAAAACAGGGAAAAGTCGATCATAAACTTTCATTGGTCCAACTTCAGACTAACATCTCATCTCATACTCACAGTAGTTCGCTGATTCATTCTAGATTTTTACCACTGAGTAGATACCCGAACATATATAAAAAATGTTTGAATATCTCAGAAAAATATGCTGAATGTCCTTTTCTAAGCAGACGTATAGAAACAGTGCAGGAGTATACTGGACATAATAAAATATTATATAAATAAAAAAAAATGCTTTGTGAATCCACAGATATTTTAACTCATTGTCAGCTTCATCCCCTAGGCCAATAACAAATACTGTATATTGAGTTTTCTCACACTAGCTGGAATGTAAAATATTCCACTTATTACGAATTTCCACATGAACTAGTTTACCAGAATGATTTACTGAAAAATAAATTAATAATAAATTTTGTGGTAATAATATTCTTTGTACAGATAAATTACTGTTAATGCCAAAACAAATTGTCGATTTTCTTTTACTCATAATATAAGTTATTTTATGATAATGACACAACTAATAAAGGATTTTAAATTCAAATTATTATTGTAATATTAATAAAATCTATCTCGAATAAATAAGGTCTTTTTTGTGGGAGGAGAGAGGGAGAAAAGTGAATTATTTCTGAGTCAAATATTATTGGAAAACTAACTCCTATGTCTACTTTCTTAACTGAAAATACATTTTATTGAGTTACTTAATGACGTATATGGATGATCCTCAGTTTTCAACACTTTAATGAGAGTAAAGTTAATTTTGATAAGGTTAAATGCCACTCAGAAGCCAAGATTTACTGGGTCACGTCTTGCTGAAAGATGGGTGACCTCTCCTCCACGTGACAAAGTAGACTTGTTGGGCTAGTGCTTTATGTCCCAGTGGCGAATTCTATTATAGAACTATGGAAAACATTAAATTAGTTTATTAACCTTTGATATAGTCAGGTATTTTGTGAAAGCTTGTTCAATAAACATTTATACTAAAATAGAATTCCTAGAAAATCCTTTTAGTAGAGTTTCATAGAATTTCAGGAAATCAGCAGCAAGTTACTGCTGGAGTTAATTCGTGAGATTGTAGACTGGGTTGTTCCCTTCTAAAATTAAACCATATCGGCTAAATTATTTAGCTAATATATGCAGTTTGAAAATCATTTTGTTAGATTAAAATATAACCGAATTTCTCTAGAAATTGCAATTGCTAATAGCATATTTTAAATTAAAATTACGAGATGTATGACAGAAAATATAATTTCAACCATATAAAATAAATGTATATATGATGAAAATGAGAGAAAAAAATTAAAATTAGAAACGTTCTGAGATTTCTATATATAACTTGTAACTTAACAACCACTCATGAGGGATTGAATACCTTAATGTAGTAATTTTAAAACAAATAGTTAATTTTTTTTTTTAAGTTTATCATAATGTGGACGACTCGTAAAATTGCACCACGTTGTTAGATCGAAACAAAATCCATTGACAAATGAATTGTTGGTTATAACAAACATAGAACGAAATAATCGGAACGTAAAATAAAACGAATTTTAACAGTGAACGAGGGTTTCCAAAGATTAAAAAAAATTAGTAAATCTCACTACATAAATAAATGAATTGTATTAATGAGTAAGATGAGTAGCTTAATATCACAATATTTAGTACTTTTAGTTTTCTTTTCGAACTCCTTGTCGAGTTCTAATAAATAATTAAATACTAGAATTTACTAAAACGATTGTAATTATATTTATATTTGAGTTGAGTTGAGTTGCTGCGGGGTACTAACCCAGGTGGGGCGAAATGTCAAGATTCATTTCTCGGGACAGTCGGAAAATAAATATTAACTGGCCCAGGTGGGAATGAAACCCACATCGTTTCAGGCACTCTGGCACGCAAGCATCAAACTGCAATGCCGTCCCGTTCCTATTTAAATGTGTTAGTTTCATATCTAATAAGAAGCTTACTCTTCAAAATATCATTTAGTCAAAAATATCCAAGATTATCCTGTTCTAAAATTACTATTAAGGCAAGCATAATAACAATTTTTGTTTTAAATTTAATTTGTAAAGTCTGCGTAAGAATCGAGTCTTCACACGACTAAGGAATTAATGTTAGGAACAGCGTTTGTGGCATTAATTTTTTTTTTTTTAATAATAGTTAAAAGTTACACAAGTTACTCAAATTGGCTCCAAGATATTATATTTGTAGTATTTCATATTATTTTATTACAAAAGTTAAGCTGTTTTAAGATTTGTTTTTGCAGGCTGATTGATAAATACTAATAGAATCAGTTTTGAAAAATACAATTTTCGGCATAATGTAGATGATATTGGAAAATGCATATAATGCACATCCATCTGATATTATTACTCATATCATTCAGATAACATACACATAATTATAATTTTTGAGTGTTTATCTATGAAAAATTGTGAAGTATATCTGTTAAGAAATACATAATTTTTCTTTAAAATTTAATAAATCAAGGAATATTAAGGAGCAAGCAACCCAACCGTATCAAACTTTGCCAATAGCCAGATTTTGTTGTCCTACGAATTATTTTAATTTTTGTGAAACATAGCATGTTACATTAAACAGTTGAAAGAACAAAGACTTACCGTAAGATAGAAGATAGCATCCATGTATTTTACAAGGTGAGGGAAAACAATCATACGGGACTGTAGAGAAAATATTTACCTGACCTCTGTATTCTCTCCTTCGTCTGATATTTTCTAGCGTCTATGCAGTGCAATTTTCCTATTGGCAAACAATTTCAACCAGGTCAGGCATTGTTATACTAATAGGGAAAGTATATATTTATTTGTGTCAGCCAGACAATGTTATATCAAACAGAATTAGCAATATATTCAAATAGAGACCACACAAATGGGAAAAATCTGTGACAAAAATAAAAGTGAACAAAAATTTGAATTAAAAAAAATAGTATAAATCCGTGAAGTAAAAAAAAAAAGTTATAACCTGTAATGTAAAAAAATAGTACAGATACGGAAGAAAGAAGAAAACATGAGAAATATGAATAAGAAAATAAAGTAAAAATGTACGAATCAAATCATTTATTTTAATAGTTCTAAAATAATCCTTGATTTAAAAAAATTACTTATAGATATCTAAACAAATTGTTTTGAACTTATTATTTAAATATGTAACAAATGAAGGATTTAGAAGAAAAAACAATGTTGTGCTGCGCAGTTATGCCTTTGTTGAAAACTAAGGTCGGATTATTACGCAGTAAAAACCCAAAATATTGCGGTAAAAATCCATAATGTATAGTAAACACCTAAGCTCCACAATAATCAATTTTATTGTTCAATTTATATTATTAATACACCGAAAATTTACCTAACCAAGTTTGAATCAAATTAAACTCACAAAATATTCTCTATATTTATGCAAACGTACATAAAAAACTAAATTTCTCTGACTAAAAACCTAATATTTTACCCATAATTGCAGAGCTATGAGGAAGTTTATTGTATTAAATGATTTTATATTCATGCTATTAAGTCTGCAATTCAATTTAAAACTACCTCAATTTTAATTTTTAAAAAAAGATGCAAGGCTCTTGTAGAAATGAATATTTCGAAATATTCTTTTAAGTAAATTCCCTTCTGAATTTCCACTAATATTTCTCATGGCATTACTATTTATTACAACTCTAGTATTAACAAAAAAAAAAAACAAACACGAAATAAGTCAATATGAAGAAACTTTGAAACGTTTGATTAAAAATGTATTGGTATATTCACTTTCATTCAAGTAAAAACAATAACGATCTTTTCATATTCACCCGAACTACTATTCCAAGAACATTCATCACTTAGGTTTACTCGTTCTTTTTTTGTTAGGTTTAATTTGACTCATCATACGTTAATAAATACAGTATCTTACTTCATTTTTTGTAATTCTTAAAAAAAAAATAATAAAAAAATTAAGTATTGTCATTCATAATATGAGAAAGAAACAATTAAGAAAGTATTAAATGAAATGTTGTAAAATCATTAAATAAAAAATAAATATCGTAGAGTTTTTCCCAAAATTAGTAAAACGTGCTCCTCCGTACAGAAACATGAAATTATCTAATATAAATCAAAACGTGCAATTTAGTAGAAAAACTCTGAAACGTGTGATTTTGTGCAATATAAAATTAGTGTTATTTGATTTTTTTTTTTAAATTTCAATTTCCATCCAGGTTTCGGTATTTTGAGTTTGAGAATAAAAGTCTCCAATGATAACCTTTCTTGGAAATGAAAAAATACTTATGAATATCTTAACAAATTGTTTTGACTTTATTATTTAAAAAACAAATTAATTAATATTGTTGAATTTTACAGTGTTACATTTATTTACCACCAAGCTGATTGGAATAAACCAAATTACTCTCATCGGCTAACTTTCACAGTTATAAACTATTTAAAAATTTTAATAAATCTGACAATAACCGAGTTAAGCGTTTGTCGGATGGAAATTTATCCGATTGAAAAGACGGCTAAACTTTTAATCGGAATTTTCAGAACAACTTTTTAATGACTAGCCAGATTTCGTTGAACCTTCATCCAAACATTGATAAGTGGTGAATAAAAATACTAAACGGTAAAATCCTACCAGGTCTATAGATTTACTTTTAATTGTATATTTTATTTTCCTTCCAAATAAATATTTCATATAAATTTCCTGTCTCATTCCTACTATTAAATTAGTTCCAACTCACTCACCAGTCCAAAATATGTTTTATAAATCCGTCGTAAGTAAAAACAAAACAAAAATTAAATAAGGATTTATTTGAAGGTGTGATTGAATAGAGTTATTGGTAAATATTTCCTTATACTTGTTATTTAAGTGAATATTATTTAAAATTAAAAAAAACATTAATTATTAAATAAGCTAACCTTAAATATGATTATTAAAATAAATTAGAGAAATCTTTTACGAAAAATCACACATCAATACAATTTAATATCAAAGATCATAGGTTAGATCCTTGCAAAGCAAAAAAAGAAAACAAAATTAATCGCCCAAGAACTAATCACAGACCCAGTCATACTTACAAACCAGTTGTTAAAAACGGAGTTAATGAAATTAAAATGCTCTAAAATTATTGGATCAGTCAAAAAATGCAAATTGAAAGAATGTTTTGATTGTAATACCCACCTCATCTAGGTGATAAGTGGAGTAAAAATCTGGTGTTGTGCGTGCATCATTCAACTATCACTTACCACCCAAGATGGTGAAAATTTCAAACAATAGCTTTCATTTTCTGTTGCTATAAAAATTCGTATTTTAAGGTCTCTCGTGGTACGAACAATTAATAGTTATGTTCTTACCAAGAATACAGCAGTTTAACAAAAGATAAAACTGTCTCCCATATTTTTATTTCAAAACTTCTTTCTCTATTTTTCCCTTTTTCTTGTTTAGTTATTCATCAAATTCTTTCACAGTTCATATTTATACATTTTTTGTCGCTGATAACAGTGCAAAGTTGTTAATGGTTTCAAATAAAAAAAAACTATAGGAATCCAAATAAATAAATCTCACTCTAAAAGTTATCGAAAATAAGCTATTTAAGTCCTGTTGAACTATTTAAAGGGATATTAAATATCACATAGTTTTACGTCGGTATATCGAAAAATTGTATTAAATAGAAACTATAAAGTAGCTTGTTTAACCGTTTCACTCCCAGTGGACGTTTCCAATTGTATGTGGAGTAAAGTAACTGCGAAAATTGGATTGCTTCCTCGTATCACAGGAACACCTTGCACCATCCACAGAGACACATCAGGACGCCTTGTTCCCTACCACAAGGACTAAAACCAATTTTTCGACCCAGAAAAAAGAAAAATAATAAAAAAATGCAAAAAGTCGTATTTTCTATCCTTAAGGCCTTATCGAGGGACTTCAAGGCAACTTTTTTTGTTTTACCAATTAGTAATAAAAGAGGTAACAAAGAAGGTGCTTGACATCCCAAGCATACATGTCCCCTTAATATGTAAGTTCATTTTCGTACGACTTTTCGTTTTTGAGCTGGGTTGTTCACAGATAAACACAAACTATTTTGCGAGACTTGGTCATTTGGATCCATTGGGCATCAACATGTGTATTTCTGTTGAAAACTAAAGTTCAAAATTTTTCACAAACGCAATAATTCCTCTAAAGGTCGGTCAATGTAACAGCCATAGAAATTCGTGGTTGTGTCTTTTGAATAAAACAAGTAATGAATTTACCGCAATATATTTATGTTTTCTTCTCAAATATTAATTTTTGAAAGGCTTCATAACTATTATTTCGAATCTTACACTGAAAGGAAACCTTAAACTTTTTGAGATCATTTATATATTTAATCATTTAAATCGTGTGTTATCCGTACTTTTTTGTTTTATAGAACACCAATTAAGTCCAGTAATATATTCTTCATGTTCTAACACGTCGAGGTCACCAGTTTTCGGCATCTAGGAAGATAATTCTATATAATTATATCATAAAATATTAAAATACTTTATATATCTTGTCAACCGTATATAGAAACATTTTTAACACTTGAAAATATCATAAAAAACAATTTAACAATTATTTTATATGTTAATATTGCCAAAAAGGTAGGTTAGAAATCACACGATTTAAATGATTAAATATATAAATGATAACACAAGATTTTTAAGCAGCAAAATTTCTGGATTTGTATGGATTGCTGGAAACATATTTTTACGTTCTAGGTCCACTCATTTTTTTCATTATTACCTAAAATGGTTTAAATAAAGTGAAAAAATAAATAATATTTTTTTATTTAACTGTTAACAGGAGAAAAATTACATTTCATTTTTTATCTTTATGGAATAATATATATTCCATTGTAAAAACATAAAAATTATAAGAGTAAATATAGAATCTGCAGGTTCAAGTCGAGAGATCCTACAGAAGGCTTTAATTAATTTGTTTAAATCTAATACTGATCTAATGATGTAACTGAGGAGGGTAATGGAAGCAGAATTGACACCTGCTGCTGGGCTAATTTGCACTAGTAGGGAGATCTGTCAGCTCAATGATCAAGTGTTAATAATACTCCTAATTCGAAAACCGCTAAACCTCAGCATGTTAATTTAAATCCTTATTAGTTCTGATACAATATAATCATTTAATTATTTATTTTTATTCATCATATTGCCCCAACTTTCAATGGTCAGTGGCTCCGTCATCAGACTTACTTTAAAAATTGAATAAAAAATTTCCTATATATTTGCGAAATAAACTGGTTTTTAATATTAAATTAAGTATTGTATCATAAGGACAATATATTATTATATCGTGATGTACAGAATTAAGTGGCCAAACTGAAAACATGAATTAAGGGCCTCATAACAAGAAAAAAATTACCTCTGAAGGTATGTCAACAAACGCATTGGAGTTATTCACCCCTAAAAATTTTCACTGTTATGAATTATTTAGGTTATATAAAATAAATAAAACTTATTTATGTGTTTCAACGACTTTATTAATTAAACGTAAACATTAAATTCACATTAAATGCTGTTCAAGGCATTCAAGCATTAAGACAGGATGGGCATCTTTCTTCAAATTTCTTGAAGTCCATCTGCAACGAGAGTTATCTATACTGAAGTTGGACTCTCCGTACACTACCAGATAGATTATCATCAAAATATTGTGTTATGATCGCAGTCCTTTCTTCATTTCGTAAAGGGACAAAAATACCATCTGCATCTGCAAACGTAGAACTAAAGATAGACTTGTTTGGTAATCTTCTATTCGGAAATTTCCTGGTATATTCACAACGGGTAGCATTAGCATTGCAAAAACCGTACACAAACACCATTTACCATTAGTATAAATTGAAGGTATAATAAAGAGTACACTGCGAAAGCCTCTTACAAACTGATAAATGTTGTTGATTATTTCCAATGCTAATTCCTGATACTAATAGTATTAATCCTCATGTTGCCAATAGTTTTTATACAATTAGGGAAAAAGCCATATTAGTATTTTATATAGTCCATCTCCTAAACAAAACGTTTGCGGACATACCTTCTCTTTGAACAACATTTAATATGAATCTTAATGATTCCATTTAATTAATAAAGTAGTTAGAACAAATAAATAGGTTCTATTTATTTCATACAACGTAAATAATTTAAAGAAAATCTTTTGGTGTGAATACCTCCAAAACAAAGCGTTTGCAGACATACCTTCAGATGATATTTTTTTCTTGTTTTGAGTTTTCCTTAGTTCATATTTTAGTTTGACTACTTAACTCTGAATCACCCATTTCTGTACTTAACCATGACCACTATTTTACAGATATATATTTTTTGTACTCTTCATTAAAATAGAATTAGTACTTCATAATTATATAAAACATGAAATGCATTCACAGATAAAAAAAAATAATAGAAGTAAATCTATAGTGTTGCATACAATTTTATTAAATGAACTTTATTAATAATTCCTCATTGCAAAACACTTCTGTAGTTTTGAAAGTTAAGATTTATGCTGATGCATCCTTAAAATTACCGAATATTTTTAGTCTTCATGTTGTCATTTTTCATTTTTTTAGACTTTATCCCACTTCCGAGTTTGTTCCAAAGGCTGAAATAGTATTTTATCAGCTGTAATAGTTCAAATTTCAAACAAAGGTGACTAAAAAAAAAACAAATGTTTATTCAGTAGTTAATAATTTATTAAGTATACGAACAAGTATATTTAACTTTTTTGCCTAAATTTTTAATAGAAAAATTAAAACTTTTTGTTTGCCACTGAGTATAACCTCAATTTTTAAAAAATAAAACTAAATGGGGAGAGGAGCGGGTAATGCGAAAATAAGACACGTTTACTATAAAAGGGGAAAAGCGATAATACACTAAGATTCTCTAGGAAAGACATTCAAATGTAGCTATATTTCAAATATTCTCCGCATTTTTTTTTTTTTTGCTTTTAAATTTGTACCACTACAACTTAATTATAAAAGTTAAAAATTGGTTTATAAGAAAAGAAGTAAGTATAATAAAGAATTAATTGTTTAACTCATACTGAAAATTTGCCTGAAACGGCTATAGTTCTGCGAGAGGGCTTATCATGCTAGCAATTAAAAGAACATAAAATCGATGATTCTGTGTAAATATTAGATCGATTCAATGAATTGATGATTTTTAACGTTATACGTTAATGGATTCTAAGATTCATAAAAATAACCTAATTCATATACAACCGCTATGGTTTAAACGATGATTCTTCTTTTAAGATTGAAAAAAAAGGGTTTTTGTTTACTGTACCCTAATTACTTACACATTTATATTCATTTTTAATTACTTTTATGTGTCAAACGGATAATCAAGTTGGGGATAACTACAAATTTCCTACCCTTAATGGTTGCATTTAATTTACTTGAATCTCAAACCTTTGTTGGTTTTGAGAGTATGCCTAAAATAATAGATCCAAGACACACTTTAGGCCAGTCATTGGATTTTTGTTTTTTAATGGTGAAGAATCAAAAGCTACAAGATACACCTACATAGGATGGGAGGTGAAATACCTCCTCATTAAAAGGATATTTAACGCTTGAGTTCAGATATAAGGAACGACTGGGCCGAACATTCATAGGAAGGATACTGCGAAAGTAAACGCTTTCCTCAAAAAACACTGCGTCGACACTTCCAGGCGTTGTCCATAATGTAAAAACACGGGCCAGTTATAAAAGGAATTCATTAAAATCCGAACTTGGTTTTATAATTTGGGAATTCATTAGTTTATAACTTGTTGGGATGAATTTTCATTTTAGAAATAGCAGACATAGGATAAAATATGTGTGTAAAAAAATAGAATCACCTGCTCGCATGATCAAATATTATCAAAACATTACATCAAAAGCAAAAAAAAAAAAAAGGTTTATATAAAATTTAAATTCTCGAGGTATCACTGTAAAATATTTCTTGTGTTTAATGTAGAAGAATCTTAAAAATCCAAGTGTGATGAGGATAACTATTTATATTTTAAATGAAAGTTTTCAATAAGACAAACCATGTATCTTGAAGGCCATGTTTTCCAGTTATCCTGATATTATAGATGATGTGTCAAATTGATATGAAATAAGGTTTTTAAACCTACAAAAATTATATATTAATTGATCAACTCGAAGTTTTAAGGAGCTCGGAAGATTTCTAACGGATATGTTAATTTTTTTATGACATCATTATTTCAATAACTGTTAAAAAATTTAGGAAATATTATAAGAATATACGTCACTTACCTCTATAATGGTATGAGGACTAAAGAAGTAACAAGAATGGAAACCCAACTGTACACAAACCTAATTCTCTATTTCTCGGGGCACTCAGAGCAAGCGAACCGTTCCCAAGTAACAAAAGTCCTTAATATTAGGCTTTTATTTATTTCTTTTTCAAGCCTTCATTCTGCCCCGTAGTCATATTTCTTTGACGTTTCTCTCGGAACCTCTTAGCAATGGAGGGACGGTTTAGTGGCCGTTTCTGTTCTGATTGAATTAGGGCAATAAACAAAGCAATTTTCTTCCCTTTCCGACCCCCCAACTCGGGTGCTCCGCAAAAACCTTGGGTCTCCAATCATATTCACGTACGCGTTTGCTTCTATCAAGTCTCGTTATTTTTTTTTTTATGAGAAAAAGGACATAATTACGTAAGATAGAGTTCATATTTTTTTTATTTCAATTGGGTTATTAACTTGCCAAAGGTAGTGGGAAAAGAGTAATTTAACATAAAGTAAATTAAGAAAAATAGAGGTATAACACTGGAACGTACATTTTATCTGAAGATTCGAAAAACCCAACGTCCTAAATATAAAATATTTTCAATTTTTTAAGTACCAGGGCATTCAAAAAGTCCTGTCGTTTTTCGTTTGTTCGTTGTTTATTTTGATTCTAGAGTGTTTGCTAATTAATTCCGTTCAATACAACTTTTATCCATGTAAACACAAATGTTTATACTTTATGAATAGGAGGCTAAGGAGGATTAATTTAATGCAGTCACCATCCAACTGTCTAGTTAAAATGATTCCAGTTGAAACTCAAATTCGGTCGATTTTGCTCTATGAGTTTAAACTTGGCTCAAAAGCTGCCGAAACTGCTAGAAAAATATGCTCCGTGTTTGGGGAAGATGTGCTGTCTGAGCGGAAGGCACAATTTTGGTTTTCAAAATTTCGTGGAGGCGACGAGACACTAGAAGACGAGGCACGCTCAGGTCGACCAACTGTAGTTGATAAGGAGGACGTTCGAAGAGTAGTAGAGTTGGATCCGCGTCAAAGTTGTTCAGAGATAGCCTCTCAACTTAATATCTCAGCCACCACTGCCTGGAATTACCTTAAAGAACTGGGAAAAGTGAAAAAACTGGATAAATGGATTCCTCATAAGCTTTCAGATGCCAATATGCTTGTTCGCTTGACAACTGCATCTTCGTTAACTTCCCGCTTGAAAGTCGAACCCTTTTTGAATCGAATCATCACCTGTGATGAGAAATGGGTGTTGTACAACAACTTCAGACGATCATATCAGTGGTTGTCGGCAGATGAGAAACCTAAACAATTTCCAAAACCAGATCTCCATCCAAAGAAAGTTTTGCTCATTGTTTTCTGGACAGCCAAAGGTATAGTGCATTTTGAGATTCTGAATCAAGGGCAAACCATCACTGCAGAAGTATACTGCAATATACTGGACCATTGCCAATCCAAGCTTAAGACTTTTGATCCCTGCTTAGTCAACAGAAGAAGACCTTTGCTTCTTCAAGACAACGCTCGACCACACACCGCCAAATTGACCAGGGAAAAATTGACAGAAATAGGCTGGGAAGTTTTGCCTCACCCACCATATTCCCCTGACCTGTCACCCACTGATTATCACCTATTCAGAGATCTCGAAAACAATCTGAGACAAAAATGTTTTCAAGACCGTGACAACCTAATTCACGAACTGACCACTTATTTTTGCAGTAAAAATCAACAGTTTTTTAAGGAAGGAATTTGGGCTTTACCATCTCGTTGGGAGAAGGTTACCGACTGTAACGGTGGATATTTTGATGAATAAAGGTGATTATTTGAAAATATTTATTTATTTATAATTTCCCCCAAAAAAACGACAGGACTTTTTGAATGACCTGGTACATTTTTTGACACAATTAGTACATTAACAACAATCACTAATTCATATTTTGTAAAATAAAAAATTAACAACGCAGTTTAAATAATTTTAGTTCATCTGTGCACGTGACTAGTTAAAAAAAGTAACCAGTTTAAATAATATTGATTTATTCAATGAATAAAAATGGCTTTGGAATTGATTAATAACAAGAATAGAACATTTTAGGAAAACGAAGATATTTTTCCGAAACGTAGTTTAAGAAGTATGGAATTTAATGAAAGTGTTAAGATAGTATTTTTTCGTTCATTTATAAATAAGACAATATAGTGATACGCATATACTAGTTTAGGCCTTAAGATCGCTTAAACGGTTGAGACAAAACCTAGGCTGTTAAAACATACAGGACATTAAAACATATTGTGGCATACTGACTAATCAAACAGAACTCCTAGGAATTAATAACAATAGTAAAGGTTAAGGGTTTAAAGATTAGGATTACAATTCGAGTATTCAAATAAATCGATGAGCAAGTTCAACAAACTTTGCATTTCTTCAACCTAAAAACATTAATTTTTTTTTCTTATGTGTCCAGAATAGCCCAATGGAAATAAATCGCCTTATGTTTTTCTAATTTCTTAGTAAGAAAAATGTTACTTGAACATTTGAGGAATTTGCGATTTTACACAAATATTTACTTTTTTTTTGCTTTGCAAGTTTTAAAGATTTGAATTCAATCAAATTTTTTGTAATATTAAAGCCTTATATACCGTGAACAATTGTGTAGCGTGGTGTGAGCGGGAGGAGAAAAGAGGAGTGACACTTTTAGAGGGTGGCAAAATTTCACAATAAATAACAATATATAGACGAATAAATGTTTAGCAAGAGGCAGGATTTTCGTTTTTACTTCTAATAATTATTTATAATAAAAATAAAAATATTAACAATATCGTTCTAGTTCTAATTGGAAGTCTATTTGTTTCTTATATTCAATTCGCTAGTAACTTAATCTTGTGGACTGTCGTGGTATGTCTGATCATAAGTGTTCTTTACCAATTATGTAAGTGACAAACCTAACATGACATAACTTTTTTATTTGTAGCCTGTACAATATACAACAATGATTATTTTTCTTGCTGAGAAATTCTTTAGAATTACTGTATATTTTAGTATTTTAAATTCAAATGCCTTGATAAGTACCTACATTTTTTCAAAATGTTCCTAAGTGACTGACCATGGAATCACTCATATATCCATACACCCATATGCGACATCGTATATATTTTATATCTTGAATTCATTAGAATCCTTCGTTCAAATTTAGTTCTAAGTATAATATTAATAATATAATTAGTGCTTACTTTATTTATTTTTTTTGATAAGCACGACAGACCGTAGAGGTCAAACGCCACGTGCGGTGTACAACTGAAATACATCACGCGTTTTGGTTTTCATAGGGTAGGTTCGTCACTCCCACGCCTATTTTTGCGTGTACCTCCCATTGGCTAACGGGCCTCACAAATGCCAGGAGGGAGGCTGTGAATGAGTATTGTATAATGATATGCTAAAAAAAAAAAAGGGTAGGGCCGGGGACTCAAACTCACAACCTTTAGGTTGATAGACTGGCGCGTTACCACGCTGCTACCGCCACCCCCTTTTTATTATTATATTAATTCAAAACTTTATTTAATTTATTTTATCCTTATTTGCTTATGTACATGGTTTGATTATGCTTATTTTATTTATATTTTTATATACATTTAGAGATTTCATTTATTTATATGTATTTTTTTTCATTTATTTTTTTTTACCATTGTATGAATGTGATCATTTATCACTATTACTTATTACCCAAGATTTTGGCAGATTGTAATATTTATAATTAAACAAGTAAATCATATATTTAAAAACTATGGTTCACGAATTGTCTTCAATGTCTTGTGTTCTATATATTCGAACAAACTAAGTTTTGACCCAACCGTACGAGCTATCATCTGGGCTAAAATAATGTATGCAAACCAGCAGTTGTAATGTAAAATAATCAGCATGTACATTCCATCAACCTGTTTTAATAAACCTCCTTTACATGAATAGCCCATGGTAAACGTGATAAGGAGCTTCGAACTATAATTCAGTTGAAGATCCATTCAAATAAACTATCATCCCTTTTTGGTTTGAGTAGATTATACATAGTATTGAGTATGATAAACTACCTTTCCCTTCCACATTCGAGTATGAAAGGCCATAAAGCTGGTTTAAAAAAAATACAAAAAATAAATATGATTAATACCTCCAATTAAAAAAAATAATATAAAGTAAATACGTCCGTTTTAGTAAGGAAAAAAGTAAAATGACTGTACTCTATAATCCAATTAGGTAGCTTATACAGGTATTCCTCCTCAAAATCAATTGCGAGGATTGAAAGGGAGAAGCAGATACCTAAATGAGCTAATATGATTTTCGATTGTCGGGCAGAGATTCCAATTAACCAATCACTGGGCCGAATATCGGACTGAAAAGGCAGATCGTTTTGCAATTTTTTCACTTTGAATCGAGGCCTCAGCTATTAGTGACGCCAAATTGAATTTTACTGTTATTCCATCAAACCGTTCAATTATTAATTGATTAATATTAATCATAAAATGTTAAAAATTTTATGATTAATATTAATGAATTTGCAATAACTATGTTATTGCAAATTGATTAATATTAATCATAAAATGTTAAAAATTTTATGATTAATATTAATGAATTTGCAATAACTATGTTATTGCAAATTGATTAATATTAATCATATTGATTAATAATTATTGATCCATAATAATAATAGGATATATCATGGATTACAAAATTCAATTTAATATGAGTATCAACAAACACCTTTCCGATAAATCTATTTGATTCTGGCTAAATTTAAGTTCTTAAAAAACAAAGTGCAAAAAAGTGGTAAGATTATCTCTGTAGAGTTCTTCTCTTGTAAACAGTGGGAAGAGGAGCAGTTCCCGTGGTTTTTGCAAAGACCTCACTTTGTGTATTTAAATTATGTTATAAATAGTAAATTGTGTCAAATTCGTAAATTTTGGATTACACTATCTCCAGAGCCATAAATAATGAATTTATTTGGAAATCAGTAAAGGATAATAAGTTGATTCCTCAGGGAGCTCACATCAGTTAATTCTAAAATCAATCACTTGACGAAATGAAAATCAAATTTATAAGCATAACCATTAGGAATAATAATAACATTAATTTTAACATTACTGTCACTGCCGTTCAAATCAACAATCCCTATCTATAAAGTATCATTTCCATTCAATAATTGGAGTTTTGATTAAACGTAACTAGAATTTCAAGAATATTACGTCCTCCTGCACGGAAGATCTATTCTTAAAACATGTTCGAACACCCTTAACAAACTAAAACATTTAAAAGAGTTTTTATGACTAGTTCAGTTTTTATGGACTAATAAAAATTTTAAATTTACATCTTTCATCCAAAACTATCCCTAATAAACCTCAGAGACGTCTGTCAAAAAAATTGGTCACTGGACCTTATAATTTAAAGTAGTGAATTTACGTGAAGCTAGTACAACAGCCCAAGAGAATAAAAAAGGCAGTTATCTCACCCCAATTTTTGATTACTTTAATGAAAACTATCTATAATTAATAGTCAAAATTGATAAGTTTGCCAAGTATAGGTAGGGAGAATACAAAATGGCGGCTATTTCAAAGTGATAAAAAAAACTAATATTTCATTCGGAGCTCTATATCTTAAAAAGTAGGAACATAACAAGAAAACCTAAGAGAACGTCATTTAAAGAAGAGTAAATTTGCTAGAATATGAGTCCTAATAGAGTTATTTACGTTAAATAGTTTCCGAGATATAGACACTTTATATTATGGCACTTATCTTCGTAGGGGTAGTAGTTGTTGTTGTTGATTGTTGCTTAAAGGCGTAAAACCCTCTGGTCATCAACGCCTATAAGGGGTAGTAGTTTTTATGACATTCACACATGAATATAAATTTGGCAAATGAAAATTTGTCCGAACAACTATAAATCAATTTATTTTAGCAAATTTCATGTAAACCATTACTCCTACGAAGATAAACATCATAAACTACTTTATAGCTCATTAAACTAGCTCTAATTTGAGTACTAATAGATATCTGTACGTCAAATGGGTTATGAGATATAAATTTTTTAAAATAAATTCACTAATTACTGATCATTCAGTACGTTCCATACATCATTTTTATGAAATGTCGCTTTTTTAAAAGCTATATCTCGAAAACTATTGGACGTAAATAGCTCTAGGGCTAATATTTCAGCAAATTTACTCTTCTTTAAATAATGTTTTCTTATTTTCCTAGTGTTGTTGGTAGTCATTAAGATATAGAGCTCCGAATGAAAACTTAATGTTTTTTTAAGGTTTCAAACAGCCACCATTTTTACTCCCCCTACTTTTACTCGGCAGACTCATCAATTTTGACTAGTAATTACGCCTAGTTTTCATTAAAGTAATCAAAAATTGGGGGGAGATAACTGCTTTTTTTTCTTCCCGGCTCTTGTACTATAATACAGTCTAAATTATCTTTTGATTTATTTTAAATTATTTCAGCTACTAAATCCATTTAATCTAAATTACACATAAATATTTTACATACAGCAGGAGAATTCAGGAATTTCCAAAAATATTAAATTAATTAAAAAGCTGTTGAAATTTTTATGGTTATTTTATACATTGACAGAAAACATTGTGGTCATCAGTGCCAGGTCATTTATAACATAAGATAATCAATTTTTAATTGGAGAAGTTTATCGGGGGGTGCGGTCAGCAAAGAACAACATAAATAAACAAAACCATATTTATTTATTTTATGCCGACGTTTCGACCTGAGTCTCAGGTCTTCATCAGGGCTATTGAACAAAAGAGATAACAACAACATTTAGAATAACATACAATTGAAAAGGAATAGTATACAAACAAATTTAGAATTATACAAAATATTGAATTAAATCATAAATGATAAAAATTGATAACTATGGTAGTAAATTGAAAACAGTGACAGATGAAATATAATATCATGTAGGTAAGAAGATATCTATAATATAAGATATGCAAGTAGTGTCTTTCATCTGTCACTGTTTTCAATTTACTACCATACAATTCCACGAATATCAATCAATTAAAATTTTGTACTATTCAATTATCAGTTATCAATTATGATCAATTATGATTTAATTCAATATTTCGTATAATTCTTAATTTGTTTGTATACTATTCCTTTTCAATTCTATGTTACTCTAAATGTTGTTGTTATCTCTTTTGTTCAATAGCCTTGATGAAGACCTGAAACTCAGGTCGAAACGTCGGCATAAAATAAATAAATATGGTTTTGTTAGTTATGTTGTTCTTTGCTGACCGCACCCCGCAACAAACTTCTCCAATCATTAATCTACGGTCAACTATCTACACCTCATAATCAATTTTTATTTAAGTAAAAAAATGTTAGAAAAATAAATCATTTAAAAAGTATAAACAAATATTAATAATAAAGATAACTAGAGGGAGTCTTAAAAAATAAAAATGTAAATAAAAAATAAATAAAGATACCTAACGGAAAAATGAAAATTACCGTAATAGCAGTCGTTCGCCATGGCATCATTAAATCTCTTTGTATATGTCTAGTTTGACAAAAAAAGACATCACTGAGTCTATCAATCACCCTAGCCAATCGAAATACCGCTTATTAGTATTATTTTCCCTCAATGTTCTGCGGTTAAACTTAAATTTATGTAAATTTCATTAATGGTGAAGTTTCTTTTTCTTATTTTGTGGGTACTTCTATTGTTATATAATAAGTTGATCAATCTATACTGGGTTTGGAACACTTCTCTGTTGTCGGGCTCTGCTAAGACTTTACTTCTGTTTTTATACATTCCAGTTTATTACGGTAGCTCTTATCCCACGTCTCTTTCTCTTGCTTGAATATTTTTTTTTTCAAGGGCACAAGCACTGTTGGTGTTAAGAGAGTGAGGCCATAACCTAGAAGAATGAGGGGTTCTTTGGCAGCCCTATTCGCCATTTCATGCCCTCTTATTCCGACTTCTCCAGGAACCCATATTTATTGTAATGATTTTCCTTCTTCATGCAAAAAATGAGTGAATTCTAGAACTCTTCCAATTTCTGAGTAGCTGAAGCACATGTTTTCGAGTTCATTTAGGGTTCTTAATGAATCCGAAGTCCTGGTGGCATTTATCATTGGCAGTGATATGTATATTTTAGTAACGTTATAAATAGATACAGTAATCATCCAGAGATGCAGCAACCGCATTCACTTCGGTGACATAAACGCTACATAACTGATCCAGTTTAGACTTATGGGTGAATCATAGGTAACAATATCCAATATCATAAATAATCGACTAAGAAATAAAAAAAAATGAATTTAAATTTAAGTAACTTCCAAAAAACAAATAAGATACATTAGGAAGTGCACTTGGTAACCTTTAACCTACATTGAGAAACATAAAGATAAAATATGATTTGTAATCTCAAAGGAACATCTTAATATACAAGAAAGCTCTCATACCATCTTCAAAGTATTTGCCTAGTGAGAATCACCAGTAAGCTTTGTAAAGATTCACACATACAGACGGACTTAAAAGTGATAGACGACTTAGATTATAATAGCTAATATACGTCTCAGAAGAATCAGTGAAACCCTGCCATAATGTTAAATTTGAACTTCATGAGAATCGGCAAATGGTATATTAATAGTATGTTTTGTAAATGATAAACATTTAATATTGTTAATGTTAATTTTTTTAATATTATGTTCATTAAATGTTTTAGTCATGTTGTTCTAGTAGCCGAAGGAGTCGAGCAACTTCGAGTTTGCAGCTGAACCTGTTCTCACAGCATATAAACTTGACCCCCTGCCGTGGTTAGAATTATTTGTATGTCAGAAGTTACCAGGTTGGGAATAAAAAATCACACATGGAACATTTTTGTCATTTGAATATACTGGAAAAAATATATTCCGTTAAATTAACCATAATTGAAAACTATTAAATTTAAATAATTGATTTTTAAAAAAAATATTGAATCATTCAATTTTATATTTACTTATTTTATAGTAGATTTCAAGAAGATCCTTCCATCCAATGCCCCTCAGAAAATCTCATAGGTAGAGAAAGATCTCAAATTTCAATAAACCCTTCCATGGGCGGATTAAGAGGAAAGCGGACATTTAGGGCCTAGAGGTCTAGCGAACCCTTAACTCCAAGCTTTTAGTAAAGACCAAAAAGTTTCAGAGAACCCTCTATAAAATAATCGAACAAATCTAATATAAAATGTTAAATTTATGACCTATAAGTTGTAATTAGTAATTTTTTGGTTTTTGAAATTTTCACAACTTATGGACCCCAGTTGTTTTGACTAATCCCTAAACTCTTCTGCTTCTTCAACAAAGCCCTGAACGAATTTGATTATGTACTTCAGCACCCTAATCACCACGAAAGCTAGTTTTATTTTGTTTTATTGTTTGATTGAGATGAGTGAAACTACCTCTGATAGCAAGACCATATTGATTTTATAATTTTATATATTTTATGATGCGTTTTAAATTTTTAGTAATCAATGAAAATTATTTTGCGAAAATAGAATCCTACTGTACTGGGTCGACAATCCGGAGCAGTCCAATGATGGAGTAATCAGATCATCAGTCAATACGCGGTCATGCATCGGGCTAGTGGATCTGTTGAGGCTGAGGGTTGAACATGTACTGTCCACTTCACCGAATAAGTACCGCCACCGCTCCATATTCATCAGTCCAGACTGTTAAGTAAACGACTGATATCTGGCCATTGAATTAGTGAATCAAGCCTCTTATTTGGGTAATCTAAAGTACAAACGTTTGGGTATTTCTGAATCATCTGCTTAAAAAAAGAAAAAAAAACATTGCGAAATCGATGAACTGTTGTAGTAATAAATGTGTATTATCAACTATATGTATATTTTCAGAGCTCTACGCTTTAATTCTTACTCTCCTTTCATTGCTGTTAATTTATTTTTTTTTTATTTTCTAACCTCTTTATTTTTAATATATAAAATTAACATGATATATACAATACAAAAAAAATATATATATATATATATATATACATTATTACTTTACATCTTTCTTTGCCTTATGGCATGTTAATGTCTTCTTTTTATAACTTTTATAGGATTGGATTGATAAAATAAGGAATGCAGAAATTCACTTTTTTCTCAACTGCTATACAAACATTATCTTGTCCACCATACCCCGGAATACTTAGAGATGAATGAATTTATATTTCAAGAAAAAAAAATTAAATAAAATAATTAGTTAATTATAAAATGATGAACAAATAAGTAATTAGAAAACAAAAATAAAATGAATTATAATGAATAATGAAAATCATAAATAAAAATTTAATACGCGTCCATACAAAAATATTTTATTTATACAAATTCAAAGTAAAATCCAGGTCTCGATTGTAAGTCCACCGGCTATCATGCATTGTAAACCCGCCTTCAGATGGCCCTGTATACTGTTCCTAAAATGACAGACGGCAAAACATGATTAATTGTAATGTATGTACGTATATTGTAAATAAAGATATTGAGGAGGCTAGAAAAAAAAATCCAGATCAAGTCACCAACCGCTGATCTGCGGAATTTTTGTAGGTCTCAAGAGCTTTTGGGATGGACAGTGGAGAAGTCCGGTAACACAATATGTCTAAATCTGTGGCTTGGGATAAAAATAATTTTTGATATTCAGACAAAAAATTAATTTTGATATTGCATCTAGTTATGAAAATGATTCTCAAGAGTACTGGTATAAAAATTAAATTCAGCATCATTTACATTGAACGTTATTTAGAAATTATTGATATCGCGAGAAGAAATCTGGTCTATATATGGTGAGCTAAGGATATATTTGAGAAAACTCGATTTAGATTTTTAAATGTTTAGTATTGTTGAGCACATTTCTACATTGTCAATTTAATGTTAACGTGCAATAGATGTTACTGATGAAACCCATTCTGTGTTGTTTGAATATTTCTTTTCGAATAAAGTTAAAATTAATGCTCCTGATGTGCTCAATTAATGCTTATGCATCACTTATAATGTATTACGGATACTTTGATGTACCGTCTGTTCGAATAACTGTTTTTTTTTGCGTTTGATATAAAATTGTATGTGGAATATGTGCGATGTTTTAAGGTGCAGATTTCAACATGCTAAAAGATCTATTTTTGTTTAACTCTCTAAAATACTTTGATTGTAATTTATTTTCTTTAGGAATCTTAATCATATCTTTGCAGTCAAAATTTTCTCAGAAAAATTAAAAAGCACTTAGCCGAATACTAGTCACATTACGATTTCTGAAATATCAGCGGAAGTGACTCTATAACCATTAGTTCGGCAATCACTGAAAACATTAGGGTTAACATTACAGAATCCTCAATGCTCCTTACTTTGCCACAAATAAAATCATACATAAAGACATATTATATAACATATAACAAGTTTAATAACTCAGCTCTTTAGTCAACCTATTTCCGCTCAACATTTTGAAAACATAATATTTAGTTACAACATACTTTTCTTTTTTTATTAACCTTTATCTTCCTAATATCTTCGATTTATAAATATTTTTTATTTAAAATGCGATGATTTTCGGGTATTGTACAATTTTTTAAATCTCATATATTGTTTATTTGAGATGAGTAAAATGATGTAAACTGTTTATGAATCCTCAAAAATCAATATTAGAAGAATAATTTCACTTTTCTAGTAGTGCACTTAGAAGTGCAACCTTTATGTATTCTAGGTATAAATATTAACAAAACGTTTGCTTGAAGTTCCCAGGATTGGTATTTCCATTAACTGAAACCTAACTGGTTCGAGAAAACAAATTCAATCTTTGTTATAAGCCGAATTTTGAAATAACTCAGATTACATTCGACAGACCAAGAAGTGAAAATATTAGGGAAATAGAGATGACCTCACTACCTCAAATTTATCCACATTAATTGAATGAGAATGAATTGTAATTGTGAACATTACGAAAACAGCTCTAATTTAAGGTTATTCGATAATATTTGATTTGAGAAAAAAAAAGTTTGTCATATTTTCCTGTTTGTTAATCTAATAACAATTTAACATCCCATCTATGTCTCCGATTGAGTTAAACATTACATTGTAACCCACATTGTTTTCAAAGTCTTTTTAGAATTATGCTTTCAAAATTCTCTTTGCTATGCCTACTTATTACTAGCCCTAATAATTATAAAGAGTACACTATTATTTAAAAAAATAATCAAGGTTCGAACCTCAATAGAATAATCTATTTCTCTTCTTTATGAATAGAATTATAAATTAGTTCCGGTAAGACATCGTTGAAAAATTAAAATTCGACTAACAAATTACAATTAAACCCAACAGACACTAATAAGCCGTACAAAGACTAATTTCCCAAGCTCGGGAAAATAAGGTTCTTGCATTATATAGCCGACGAGTACACCTTTTTCCTTTGACGTTAAGTCTCAGGATTACCCATTACCCGCCTGAGGAAGGGCTTAAGCCTAATCGGTTGCCAGGCAACCACATAATTAAAATTAACCTGTGGGGGGTGGGACACTTCACCCCTCACCCCTGTCAACTAATCCCCTTATTTAATATTTATTAATATTATCCCTAATCTATGTTGACTTGTTAGGCAGCTATAACTCTTATAAAAAGTGATCTCATCTTTAATGTAAATAATTCGTATAGTGCTCGAGTTTGCTACCACTTCCCTCCTTGTGCTGTCGATAAATTTCCTAATGTTTTTGGCAAGGTTAGGGGAGTTGACATTTCACCCTTGTTAAATGCTTATGACAAACAAGTTTGCTTTTAAGCATTATGCATTCGAACACAAACTCAGCTTAATTAAGCAGTTTTATCGTAAAGGTTTCTAGATTCTTTTTTTCATTTTTTTAAATATTATATAAGGCGATCCACAGCGAAGGTGATGTTTGCCTATGCATACTGGCCGACCTCTCGGGAACATCCCGAATATCATTATATATAAGTTAGCTGTATATATAGCATGTAAATAATAATAGAAAGCTTGTACTAGGAGGATTAAGTACCTTTAAGTTTGTCAACAACCTGTCCTTATATATACCAGAGGAATCAGATAATAAAGTTAGTATTCAGTAGAAGCGTGTCGTTACTCTGCCCAAACCCTTTCATTTTT
>NW_027105203.1:89589-98008 GCF_000696795.3 Halyomorpha halys | reverse complement strand
TTTTTTTTCCTTTCTTTCTGCGTAAATATATTTCTTATTATTATTAAACTTTTGTACATATAGTTCTGCTGTTCTTTCTCTGCTTTCAACTTGTTTATTTACTTATGTTTTTTTTGTTGTTGTTCACGGAATATTACGATAATTCAACAGGTTGGTAGGTAACACCCCTAGGTTTTCTGTTATCTACATGTAAAGGTATTCGCCAGTAGTTATAATTCAACAGTTGTTTATATAGTGGTATATTTTAGTTATATTGTGGTCATAATGCTTCGGGGTTTTCAAGAAAAAATATTGTGGCGCCTAAAGAGTAATTTATCCTTTATTGTTTTGTCCTTTTTTTTTTTCTTTTTGCGATTATATTTTTTTTTATTTTCCTTTAACTCACCCCCTTCTCCGATGAGCTTGGGCTACCATAAACGATAACCATATAACAAAGGATAAATCAAAATTTGCGGTTATAGTAATCAAATATTTCCGGAATATGAGAGCTGTTATTGTTTAATATAGTTGCCAAATGGTTTGGTAATCCGCAGTCTATCAAATGTCTGCAGTCTGTCAGTATGTATTTAACAGTCAATGGTACATTACACTGTCTACATGTCCCTGACAGTAGATATTCTTGGGTTGGTTGAGTGAACTGGACACACTTCTGGTCAGTATTACCTCCTGTCGTCAGCAGCCTTGGGTTGATATCTTCTATGGTTGTACTGTACTCTTAATTTCTTTTGTGTTGTGTTGGTCCATGTTGCCTGCCATTTATTTAATATTTGTATTGCCATCAGATTCTTCTAGACTCCTTCAGAAGCATGAAACCTCTTTACAAATCCCTTATTACTTTTGTACAGTTACTTAGTGCACATCGGCTCAATTACAGCGAAATAGTAGTCAAATTGATCCTAAGATTAGATGAGAACTGCTCATAATGAAAACATCTCACTTTTCAAAAGAGATTATAACTGATATGTGGCAATCAGAATAAAGCTATGACCAAATTTACTACTTGCAATTAATTTTTGTTTGTTCAAAGTAGACAAAAATTGCAAACATCTTAATTTTCTTTTAGAAACAGTTAGATTTGATTCAATAACTCATTGATTATCATTGAAACAACTTAGCAGATTGAGTTACATATGAATGACTGAAGTAATTTCTTGTATAATTCGACACAAAACTGACAAAAATAGGCTCCATAAATCTCGGAAACAATGGAAGAATATAAAAAAGAAATTGATTTTATATATATATTTTTTTTTAATAAACCAATTCTGAAAAACATTTCCGAATGGGTAATGTCCGCATATATGAAGCCAGCATTAATCTTTGTGATTACGTACTACAGTCCGCTGATCATCATATTTTGACAGCTGTGGAATTAAGTACGTAAAGTAAATTGTATGACCGTCTGAATGAGAACTGGCGATTATTTCTTAAAAGTTTTTTATGTCATCCCTTTTAATAATAGACCTTTGTAAACAAAAATAAAATTAACTCCACCCCTCAAAAACGTTGCGTAACGGTTCAAGATATGTAAGATCTAAAATTCAAACAAATTTAATCCGTCAATAGACCTTCAAGATCCTTCAAGACTTCTGGGGAGTTTTTTTTTTTAGTAATTCGATACGACATCCGCAGGTCACCTCCGATTATCGGATGATCCTCGGAACTGCACATTACCATTCTCCACTTCGTTTCATAATAATGGCTGACATTAAACCCTATATGAGGCCGTGTCTTGGCCATTTATAAAGCAGATGGTAAATACTAGGTGTTTTGGAATCAATATGGAATTAATCCAAATACATTCTGTTTTGTATTGTACAACAAATTTGGAAAAAATAAATCTAATTATCAGTGTGATAATGTATAGCCATTTTTAATTTTAAGCTTAATTCTTAAATGCTAATTTAACAGCAATAATCAATAATTTCCCTGCGTACTTTACGCCACAATAACTATCACTCCATTAGTCTGCCCGTAGAGTTTAGCTTATGACGAAAATTGAGATAAAGAGGCTATGTGTGTTGTTTCATTTTTTTGTTTTGTACAGCAGTATGTATAGACTTGTTATTCACGTATTGTACCAAGGATCTTATGTGATTGTTCTCAAATTTTGGATTTAAAATATCGTTAATATTACTCTACGAACACTCATCATAATAGACAATAATAAAGTAATTTAAAATATTTCCATTCCTCTCATAACTGAATAAATGAAATATAAATCATGAACAGCCTGTGATCAATTTAATCAACTTTAAATTGATGAAATTTATTTACTAAATTTTAAAATGATAAATATTATTAAGTTGTTTGGCACTGAATACATTGTTTACTAATATATTTTTTGAGGCTAACACAATTGACTAATTAATTATGATTAGTTAATTTATTCTGTTAATTAATTAACTAGTGGTATTAAAGCATTGTTAATGTATTTGTATAATGAGAAAATTACTTATGTTTACTACACCATCTTGAGATAATCCCTAAATTCAATTTTTCTCCGTTATTGCTCCTGAAAATAAAGTACCGCTGTCTTACTCAAACGATATTCCAGAAGCATCAACTCGGAACGGAGACCTATCCCTGGCCCCTAAAAGGCTCTTGGTAAAATATCCTTTTAAAAAACAGGGCTGTTATTAGGGTGTTATGGTCTAAAAAAAAAAAAAATGTAGACTTAATTGAAAAGGGCTGGAAGGCAAACAGGAGGGGAAGAGGATAGTAGAAGACCGTTAGTTATCCGAGGAAACAAATCGGGTAGGCTCAGGTGGGGTCTTCCCCCGACCGTGAGTTTTTATCGAACCGAAGTGTTTAGCGTCGTCTGGCTGCTCTCGCGGTCTCAACTAGCTGAGATAAGCGGTTTACTACCGTAGAATAAGGGCAACGAGAATACAATAACTAAATGAGCATTATCCTATCAAAAGTTAAAGTTTGTATATATATAATGTATTGTATTATATATTTGTATACTGTAACTATATATAAAAATAAAGAGGTTTGAAAATAAAAATATCAAAATTTAAAACATCGACTTCTCGAATGTATAGATTTTTTAAAAATTTATTTGTTTATTTTTTTTAATTTATTTATTTATTGATATTTACAACTGTATAAAAAAATACAACAAGTAAATTTGATCATAATGATATAATGATATGATACAGGATGTAGAGAAACTACCCAGTAGTAGAACTCTAAAAACAGTTTACAATATAAGGTCACGAGGCCATCTTCTTTTCAGGCGCCTCGGAGCATTGCCAGGAATGGAAAAGGAAGCAAGGTTTTTGTTCATTTGTTAATTTTTTTTTTTTTTTTTTTTTTTTTTTTTTTACAATTTAAAATTTTTCATCTTAACATAATTCTGTCGATGTAATTTAACGTAAGTGGTAAATAGAATATCGATGCAAAGGTTCTTCAAAATAATGAAGGATTTTTTAACTAAAAAAGGAAATTTTACAAATCCCCTAAAAATGTACCAAATCCCTCCTTCACTCGACTCAGGCCATCAGTAGTACCACAATTATTATTTATTAATTTAATTTTAATTTTATTTTTAGAATGTAAATTCAAAAAAAGGCGATACGCGTGACAGCGTTAATAGGAAACTATGGGTAATTAAGATTAATGTAATATAGGCATCCCCTAAATGCAAATCTAGTCTAAAACAATTTAAACAAAAAAGAAGAATTCGTTTCTTTTTTTTCATTTAATTTATTTTTTTATAAATAATTTTGATTAATATCAATACGATTTGCCATTTTCTTAGACAATGAGCTTTACTTTTTGGGTGATTGGTTCCATCTTCTTTGCCATATTTATTCCTGAGGTAATTAAAGCTATCATGTTGGTCTCGTCTACTTTCTTCCTGGCGATATTTTCTGGCATGTTTGCAGCTTCATTTCCTGGGATGCCACAATGGTAGGGTACCCAGGCTAGTACCACATCTCTATTCAGGACTTCTAGATCATCTCAGAGGCATGGATTTTTCTGGTAATAGTATTGTCAGAGATCCCTTCGGCAATGGTTATTAGTATACTCGAACAGTTGCTAGATTAAACCTATTTTTGTAACCTATATCCTTTACTTATTTTAACTTCAAGCATTAGCATTATTTTAAACTTAATTATTTCCTTTTCGAACGTTCTTAAGTCTTTTTTGACAAGTATACCGAAACAAATGGTCTTTGAATATGATTTTTTTTTTTTAATTTTAATTTAACTCATTTGTTAAATATTTCGGATGTTTTTTTTTTCACTTGAATTAGATAACATATTCAACTGTTTTTTAAATTTAGAAATTGGTGTAATGCATTTTTTCTTTCCTTTTGTAACATTCAACAAGATAACATGGAAATATGTAGGGAAAATGTTCTGAAGAAATACATGGAGAGGAACTAGTGTAAAATGTGCTCCGTTCTTGAAATGCTAAACCTAGTGGTTCTGTGGAATATGAAGTTTGTCTTTTCTAATTAAAATGTGATTGATGATGGGTTAAAACTTTTGAATTGCTTGTCTATGCGATAATGCAATCAATGTGTGCACAGTCCTATGTGTTTTTGATTTTAAACTGTGTTGCCAATATCTGTGGCAGTCTTTAATTAATGGTTCCGGATTGATTGCAATTCTGAATAGTGAGTGAATAAATATATGTGTTATTATTTTCTTGTCTCTATTGCATCCTGAAATCAAGAATAAATCATATCATAATTGAGGGGGATTAGTTAAATAAAGATTGACTTGTATAGTTTGTTATCCAATTTGGGTCAAAGAGTTTGTTTTTTTTACTACGGTTTATTTATTGAATAATGTTCTTCACAGTATAACAATTTACAGAATAAGAATTTACAGTGCTGAGATTGAGTTTTATTTAAAATTATTTTCCGGTATTGTGTTACCTGAGCTGAGAGCCTCTATAAAGGCTTTTCTCTTCCCAAGATAAACAATGCGCTGGGTTAATATTTGTGGGATGAAAATGTTAATTAATAAAAAAATAAACTTAAGGTAATAAAATGATATAGACAAAAATAAATTAAATGAAAAGTATAACGACATAAATAAAGAAATGAACCAACATTATTTTAAAGATGATTTCTTATGATTCAAAAAATTATATATAAATTATAACACAAATTAATTTTCTACATAAAAAAGGAGGAAAAAACAAAATAAAGAATTTACAGTGTGTTTTTAGATTGAAAAAAAAGAAATGCTGAAATATATTTGTACAAGGAATATAAAATTATGTATATGTGTATATATAAATGTTTCTATTTCTAATCTTGGTCCAGCTTAGAACTAGGAGATAAACTGTGGTGAATAGATGTCTTGAAGAAAAATAGGACGAATATATGGATCAGAAGTGTGGCCTGGCAAAATACATTCTATAGACTGAAAAAATGCCTTTCAAGGAATATGATGTGTTCAAACGCTGCTAACAACTAACTGTTGATCACTTTTCGTAAACATCGTCACTTACACATGACTCACATGTAAACAATTAACATATTAATTTTACAAATGAAATTACATACAAAAAAAGGTACAAATGTTGCTTCAACAGGTTGAATTCGTGACTTACTAATATAATTTTTAAACTGAATATTTTATTTACAAATATTCTAATTCTTGGAAAAAAAAATCCTTTCAATCTAATTAATTTATTATATATAAACAAAATCCAATTAGGACATGGTTCAAGATTACGCTTTATAAGATACTGAGAGTAAGTGAGTAGGAGGAGGCAGAAAGTTGGCGGGACCCCGAGGCTGACAAGTGCCTGAGGTTAGGTTCCGATGTTTGCACTAACTGCTCAACTATGTGAGGCCTTTCCGAAGATAGCTCTACTCAGCCCTCAAGCAGCGCGGTCCCGAAACCGCAGGCTCACGGGATGTGATGTCTCTCTTACCGATGCGTGACAGTGTCAATCAGGTATGATGTAACAGGTAATAAAGGAAAAGTGGTGACGAAACAGCCCATCGAGAGAATAGATAAGTTAGATATAGAGAAGCGTGAATTAGGAATTGATTAAAAGATAGTTAAATAACAGAACTTTCCACAGGGAATAAAATAGGCACACTAAACTAAAGATTATATAAGATGATATATCAATTACTTGATGCTAATATAAATCATATCCAAAGTATATTCATATATTATTATTATTCAAGTGCTTAACGAAGGCTTAAAGAAGTTGGTTGGTGGTTTTGGTCATTGCTAAAAAGCATCGATAAGAAGTCAGGGTTCAGAGCTCACTTTATATCGCTGCTAAAGACTTTTCTTTTATCCTATAAGATAAAACACAGCCTATTATTTTCCTTTGCAAGAGAAGATAAATACAATTTTAAAAACTCAGAAGTTTCGATGGCGAATATTCTTCTACAATTAACAATTTTTTTTGTATACTAATATTTCTTGAAAAGATTTAATACAATCTTCCACAAATTAAAGGCACTGAATATTAGAGTTCAAATATTCATTCATATAATATATACAGAAATAAAGGAACAAAAGAAAAAAAAACGGAAAAAATGAGAAAAAAATGTAAATGATAACAATAGCATTCACAGAATTAAAAGGAAAAAAAATTCTATCAATAATAATAAAGATAAATAAAAGAAAATACTATCATGATTTGTATTAATAAAATTATGAATTTACATCAAAAATACTGATCAAATAATAAAAATAATAATTTATGAAAAGTTTTTAAATAACATTAAAATAAATTCACATTCACACCTATATATAATATTTACATTCTGATTAGGGAACGACGAGCCAAGGCCAACACGCTGTGGAAGGGAAGGCAGGGCTCCAAGAGATCTCAGCTTCTCTCTGAGCCACGCCACTGGTAACATTTAGTAATCGAGCTAATTCATTTTTCGTAATTAATAGTTCACATATTTCAGTCTATCGATATTTTTGCCTGGAATGTTTATATTTTTTATATTCTCTTAAAATAATCTATATTAATTCACTGACATGATTCATTTTATGGATTGTAAATTTGACGATATTGGTCTGTAGAAAGAGGTTATATTAAATAAAAAGAATTATTAATGATATTGACACAGAGGTTGACAGAACATGATAATAGCGAGATAGTAAATATTTGAAGGTGACAGGGGCATTGTCATATCGACATGTCATGCAGTGAATTTGTCAATTCCCATCAGGCAGAAACCCACTCACCTTCATGACACAGTTCTTCCCATATCTCGACGTCCCACAATCGCAATGGACTTCTGATAGGATTAGTTTCCAATTATACCGAGTATATCGATCTACATGTAGATCGATAAACTTGGTATAATTTTAATAGATAAGCTTATATCTATAAATTCAATCTATATATATTAACTGAAATAAAAAAAGGATAATACAATAACCAAACAGTTAATTAGCTAAAATGGTTTCAAAACAGTAAACTTAAGTGTATTTTCTTTTGTAGTATGAACTAACTGAAGACTGAGTATGGATGATGAGCTAAATGCCAAAAAACAAAAACAAAACATGCTAAATGCCATAGTTACTGTTAATGACGGTGTCATTTAGACCGCTTAGCTTGCTGGCAATGGAATTTAGCTTGATATTCGCATGTAAATCAAAGTTTAGTTTTTGTAATCTCTAAAACATTACATTGAAGGCTGATGTTCAACATTCAATCTTAGAAAAGAAAACCTTCGCTTTCTATGATCAATTCATTGAAAAATTGAATTAAGTATCTAGTAAACCCGGAATGGCGAATTCCTTAATTTTCATTTTACACATCGAAATACATTAATTTATTTTTTAAATTTCAGCATCAAAATGTAATAAGAAACTTCTATTTTAGGTTCCAAGCCATATCCTCACGAAACGATCTTGTACTGTAACAAATAATTCCGAGGAAAACCATTTATTTAAAAATACCCTCCAGCCCACGTTTATGAAGAGAAATTAAATCCGATGTGCTCCATAAAGGTAGCAGTAAAAAAGAGGGAAAAGGGAAGAGATTTTAAATATTTAAAGCTGTAAATAAAATTTAGTATGACTGGTGTGATGTAGCAGGTAGCGGAAATTATATTCCTGGTTTTCCCCAAAGGTAACAGGGATCTCCTAAATTTTGTAATTTATTTATTTTTTTTTTACAAGAGACAATTTTTTATTACTATAGTAATAATACATCCTTGTATTGAGATGTGAGATTAAATCCTAGAATTCATTTAATTGCTTCCTGGTACTTAGGCAATATTATTATATTGTTATAATATACATTTAGTAAATTTTATGGCTATTGCGTTTTCATATTTTATTTTATAAAAGTACGAATAGTTATACCCACAATGAATCTTCATTGAAGTTAAGAGCCCAAGTATTCTTCTCATTCTTACACCAACATTGCTAAAATCATGGAAGAGAGACAACAACAAATTTCTAAT
>NW_027105203.1:60157-89129 GCF_000696795.3 Halyomorpha halys | reverse complement strand
GTGCAGATGTATATTCGTGATAGGCCATCAATGAGAGAGGAGAAATTGAAAATTTCATTTGATTGTGAAATCTGGTACCGATAATTTTGAATAAATTTATTATCAGATTCTAAAAGATACTACTTTACTCGTCATTATAGGCTCTTTAGTTATAAGAATAACTTAGCTTAATCTCAGCAAGTTGCGAAGATTGTAGGGAATATCTGACTAGTTCCTTCTAATTTTTTTCCTCATATCCCAAAGAAAATGAGATTTGGAATGCCACTCTTGGAAATCATCTTTTGCAATCTATATTTTGGTAATAAGGTTTACCTATTTTTTTTTTAATCGCTCTGAGAATTAAACCGAACAATGTACGTTACAATGTAATTATTACTTACAATCACATCAAGATGGACAAAATTAGAAATTATATCTGATTTTTACTTTGTATCAGTAGATATCGGTAACTTATCAAGATTAAAACCTGAGCGTTACAAGAAACACAAGGTAGTGAAAATATCATTTTTCTTCAAAATTTCGAAATTATATTATGAAATTTTCCGGTAATCTGAAAATCGAATTTTCTTCATCTTCATATATTTAGTTTAAGTTATTGAACTCCAAAATAAACCAGAGAAAAATTGCTATTCATAGAAACGAATGATATTAAAATACATAGAAGTTAAATGCTTAAAAAGTTATTTTTTTAAAGGGTTCACAGGAGAAGTCTGGTATAATTAGAGTTTAGTTTGACTTTTAAGGGGGAACGCAAAACAGACGCAATCAGCAGCGGATTAACGCAAACACCAACGTCCCTCGAATCCCCTTCGGATAGTAAAGGCTAGGAAAAGTTACCGTTTGTCGAGCATTAAAGTCTGAAGTACATGCCTACTTGAAATCCGCCGTAGTTCAACTTGAATTGTACTGTTTCAGAAAATTCACGGTAGAGTTATTTGCAAAAATAGCTGTTCAAGAATCAAAACAGCTTCAAACGGGTAGTTTATTGTTTATAATTTTAAATAAAGATGTTAGATATTAAATAAATTACAAATAGTGTAGATCATCCTTAACAGACACAAAATAAATAAATACTGATCATCCTGACAAAGTAAAACACTAATATTTTTAATTATTCTTTATAAAAAAAATTATTCCTTAATATTTTTTAAAATTATTATTATTATATACTCTTGTTTTTAGCTCCATTCAGTAAGAGCGAAATTGGCTCATATTGAATATTTTTCTTACTATTTGAGTTCTTTTGACCTTATCTGGACCATCTTTCTTTAAAAATAATAAATAAGTAAGTAAGTAAAAAGTAAAAAATAAGCATTATGGAAATTCACTATTGTCTTCAGTTTCTTCTTTCTGTTCTATTCACATTATAATAAGATATTTATAACAAGTTTTGAGGCCCTGTTATAAAATTGAAAAAATGGACGAAATGCCCAATTAATGAGTGTTTCGTAATTAATTGATTTAAATTCATAAAAATTGATACTATCACTAATTTGAAAAATAGTCACAAACATAAATTTTTTTTTTTTGTGTAGTATTTACACTAAGCTACTTTCTTAAAAGTCAAAACGGCTCGTTCTAATAACACAGGACTACAAAAAAAAGAAACTTATTGGAATTTGATATAATAATATTGGCTAATCTTCTTGGTATACTGAAACCGAAAATAAACTCCATTTTCCTCCAACACTAATATATTTTAACAAATTTATCATATGAAATGACAGTTTAATAGCATAATTATCTAGAAAATTAATCATAGCACCTAAGACTAATCGAGTTCAATTTTTTATAGTATCTAAGGGACGTTTGAATGTACAAAATAGTAAAACTCAGACACAACTGGATCAATTATAATTGAAGATATAAGACAGTATATTTATAATAGTAAAAATGTATCCCAGTGAATTTTTATTCCCTTTGATTCTACCAAAGAAGAATGTATACTTTATTGTTAACACCGAAATACTTTTGATGAAGTATAACTCTAGTAATAATAATAAATCAGTAAAAATTCCCCATCTCAGGCAAATAAGGAAACTTTTTATTTTTTGTTAAGAATGTTTATGTAAATTTTTTTTGTATAATAATTATATATTGTTAGAATTATTTATTTTAAAACATTAAAATTAGTTTTCTGAAATGGGTTGATTGCGAAATAAGTAACACTATCATAAGTTATTGAAAAACAAAAATGTTTCCATTCTAAATTCTGAAAAATATTTATTTCAAAATGAATGTTGTAAAGTAACATTTATTTTTATTTAAGATTTAAATTTCATCATATCCGTTTTAATTTACCACAGGCATCTTTTATGTTTAATAGACATTGAAGAAATTTTATAATGGACCATGCTTTTGGCAAACTGAGTATTGCAGGAAAGCCAACGCCTAGAAGAGGTAATATAGTAATGTCATAATACACCATTGCTGTTAAAATTAAACAATAGATAAACCAGTAATAATAATTATTTAAGCATACTACACTTAATCATTCCTGTGAAGTTCAGTTGAGCTACCGTTAGACACCCTCATACTAAGAAGCTTCGCAAACTTTAAATTTGACATTAGTAACCTGAAACAGTATCAAATCAGTAAAAATACACAATGGATTAAACAATGTATTAATTAATCTATTGAATATAAAGTGCTGATTGAATACACCTGGTTATATCCCCAATCAACTGGCCCACAGTGACTATAATGCAAACACTACAAACCCCACAGCGCACGGTATTATGAAAAGGTAAAGAAATTCTATTCTTTGCGCTCACCAAACAGTAACTTTGTTCTCTTGCCCTTATATTAGTCATTAGGGTCTGATGGCATTAATTACCGGTGACTTTAATTAGCTTTACACAGTATTTCCTTAAGATGGATAATATCTTATGAGCCAACAAAGGAATTTTCAGAATGAAAAGAAAATGAAGGCAAGATCCTTAATGAATTAGAATGTTTTGAAGAGGAGAGCATATGTCTTTATTTTCTGTTAAGGAAAAGATTTTTTATACCTTTTTTTTTGTTTTGCTGTTGGTTTTTTATTAAAGAAAACCGATGGAAGGAAAATTTATCTGAAATAAAAATAAGCTTACTGGAAATTAAAATAAATCATTTCATCTTTTAAAAATATGATAATGATAAAATTAAATGACCATGATTAATTTACATCTTAATTTTTTATTTATATATTTTACTTATTAATATGTACTACAATCTGCCACAGTCTCGGACAATAAGTAATTGTGGCAACTGAACACATTCATACCAAAATTATATTACAAAAAAAATTATAAAAGATAAATAAAAATAAGAAACAAAAGAGAAAGTAACACCCAAATAAATAAGAATTAAATATAATTAAAAACGGTATAATTTCAAATTAATATAACAATAAAATAATATTGACTAATCACATACATACTAATTTCTGCAATATTTACACAACCTACCTGAGGATACTCCAAGGGGGGGGGGGCGTAGAGCAGGGATCTCCGTAATCCCTGCGCAGCCCTCTCACCGGTCATTTGGAATGGATCAGTGGAGACTGAGTTAGTGGGCTGAAACCTCAAACATTGGAGACAAGAACGGAGCATCTGGTCATTGCCAAAACTCTATTTGTTGAATTTATTTCACATAAGTCTCAGGACCGTTTCAACATAGACCGGGTTCACCATAATCATTTTTTTTATCCCCTTTACCGTTTGGGTTGTGTGGGGTTACAATTTCCAGAGTCCAAATATCTCGCTCTTGGACCATCTACCTTCTACACCATTCCATATCCCGCTATTCTGAACACCTTAACACTCTCCTCCCAGGAAATGCATGGTCTTCCTCTTGACCTTTAGACCGGATTACAAGGATGAACTACATCAAGAACAAACAAGCATGATTGATTCGAATTAATTATTTAATTATAAATAAACTAAACTAAAATGAAAATTCATTTCTAACTTGTATACTATTACTCTTTGTTTTACCTGGCTTTTAAAATAACAACATAAATGTTTATTTTGAGATAGACATTTTTCAGAATTATTTCTATTTCTACAATATATTTCCATACTTCTTAAAATTTTGTCCATAACTAGTTATTTCTCATTTCATTAATTTCCTGAAATGTTTTTTTTTTCTTACCTACAAAGGTGTTTACAAAACATTAAAACATATAATAATATTCTAAACACGTAATATATACCTTAAACAATTTACAGTTGTACTTTTAAAAATAAAAAAGGAATAAAAAATTAAAATGCAAAACGTTTCACGTACTGCATACTTAAAAAGTAGGTAATCAGTCAGTAATATAAAAACTAAAACTATCAAACCAATTTTAGCTTTTTTATCAATGTAAAAAAAATATTAATTACTGTTTGATAAATAAACATATTATTTAAACTTCGTAAGTAAACATTAATTTTTTTATCGGAATAGAACATATAGTTTTATGTTATGTAACTTTAAGTTTAATAGACAAAAATAAATCCTATTAAAATTTCAATTAATTTGAAAATTGAAACTTCTTGTGCATCAATAGAAATAAGTGAATCAAGTAAATTTCAATTGCCGAATCGTTTTTCGTTTTCTTATTTGAGCGTGAGAAGTTGCCCCTGACTGTAAAGCATAAAAACAAGCCCGATGGATAAAAGTTTGTACCTGGTTCTCTTCTCTAACTCCATCTATTCCGTTCACGGCTTGAATAAAGATTCATACATCCCATCAAAGGCTTAGCGCCCTCCCGATATACAAACCCAAAAAGTGAAGTAGATATTTCTTTTACATATTCATGTAACGTTCTTCCACGACGAAAAGGCCCTTGTAAACATTTTTTATTCCATTTGCTTTTCTTTTCAATAGTCAACAGATACTCAACACTCTTGGAGCGTCTAAATTTAAATTTATTACTTTTTAGTTAAACTTTTACATAATTGAAAATAACCGAATAACACATTTATCTTTCTATTAAAATAAATATTTATATAAAGACCAACCTCATTAAATTTTTCGATATATTTCTAAATAAATGAGAAAAGGAATAACGCTCGGTCGATATTACGTATTTTAAAAAATTTATTTGCTTGTCGCTTAAGTATTAATTATAAAAAAAATTATACAAGCAGTAATGCAAGATTCATTTATTATGATTATTAGTGCTTTAATTGGATTTAAACTTCCAACTTCCGCTCACTATGCTCGCTTTACTAAGGTAGGTAAACAAATCCCCAAAACATGCTTTTCAAATGTTTCATGTTGGAGTTGGGGCCTTACCAAAGCAGGATCCATGCCAGTATTTTCATCACAATAACAAGAAAAAGACAAATCTGTATTTTTTCTATATTATAAAAACACTAAATTTACAGGAATACGCATATAATAAATAATTGCCCTGAACGATTACTTACGATGCCTGAACTGGACTTAAGGATATGAGGGAAGTTTAGTGATAATTATGAGAGTGTGATAATAGTTGCAACCAAAACTAACAGAGCAACAAACTACATATATTGGATGCTATCTGACTTAGTGAAATTATTCTTTCGTAATCACCAACTAAATTCTAAATCTGCTTGATTAAATTCCATAAAGTGAATTTAATTAACCAGATATCGGAGAACTCAGCATTCCACAAAATAATTTCAAACATTCATAAATAAATCAATATATATTTTCGGTTTATATTTAAAGTGGGAGTGGGTAGCTCACTGGTAAGGCAATGAATTACTAACTCCAAGGACCCGGGTTGGAATCCGGCAGTGGCACATAATTATTATCTGTTATCTGTAGTCGTTGAGTCAGCCCTGTGGGTTCAGGAGCCCTCCGGGGTCCTCCCAGCCTCATAAAGTCGATACCCCTTAATTGGGTAAAAATCTGGCGGTCGAGCGTGATTCTGACCAAATCACCTCCTTGCACAACTGTTGGTCTAGAAACAGCGCATTACTTATTAAGTACTGCAGCCCTGACCTTTCATGAGTTGTAGCGGTACAGATTTAATTTTATTTTATTTATTCGACGTAAACCCATGACCTCTTCCCCTACAATATCCTTTAATAATACCCCACTTATTCCTGTCGAACAGATCCGTTACTTAGGACTACATCTCGACAAACGACTGACATGGAATCCTCATACAAGACTAAAAAGACAAGAAACTGCTCGTAGATTCCGACTATTGCAACATTTACTAGACAAACGGTCTAAATTGCCAATCCATTTCAAAAGACTGATCCACATGACTATTATAAGGCCTATCTGGACACACGGAGTTGAGCTTTGGGGCTCCACTAAACCATCAAATTCCACCAGAATCCAATCCTTACAGTCCAAAATCCTTCGTAAAATCATAATGCTCCTTACTTTGTCACAAATCAAGTCATCCATCAGGACCTCAATATTCCATATGTTGCCGATTTGGCCAGAACCAGATACCGTTCCTTCCATAATAAACTTCTCAACCACCCAAATCCATCTGTTTCTAACCTGGCTTCTCCTTCATTACCTAATAATCCTCCTAGGCGTCTGAAAAGAAGATGGCCTCGAGATCTTCTTCTCTAGAAATGTTATTGGAGTTCTATCAGTGGGTAGATTCTCCACATATTTTTATCATGTTACTATGTCACCTACAGCAAATTTAATTGTTGAATATATGTGTATACAGTTGTAAATATCAATAAATAAATTATTAAAAAAAAAAAAATTATTTAAAGTGGAATTCGGAAAAATTACATTTATATCTATTAACGACGCGATTTGAACAAAATATTATCCATGTAATACAAATCGGTTATGAGTTTCAATTTTTTTATATTATCTGTATTATTTGTCACAATCCTCATTTAATTTTTTTTAGTAGTGTTGAAAATATATATTTTTCTAATAAATCAGCTCTAAGAGCTTCAGAGTGAATATTGAAGTCAGATAAAGTGACTTTCTCAACATATTATTATTTATAAAGTTTTATGAGAACGAAAAAACTGTTAATTCCCCCTCCCCCCCCCCGAAGAAACGACATTGAAAGTTATTTCTATCCTTTCGTGCAATATAATATGAAAGTGTTTTTGAAAGGTTTCAAAAGCTAAGGAAACTCCACAAGTGCTGACAAACAATATCTGGGATATCAATTTCAATTTTTTATGCTCATTGGGTTATGAGAATTGTTACGTTTTATCGCACACTGTCCTTGGAAAAAATACACTGATTTATTACTTATGACTATCCTACTGATAAAAAAAAAAATAATATCGTCATTTTGTTAGAGCAATTTAATATTTTATAGCCCGTCAGTTAGGATTTATTTTGATATTCATGTTAATATTATCAAAATGATTTTAAAAAAAAATTATTTTTATTTGTAAATATTATTAAAAAACACAAATAAATAAAAATTGATCCATACTTTTAGGGAAGCTATAAACACAAGAACATCCAAAATAGGCTTTAGCGTGTAAAGTGATACTCTTATAATTATGCAAATGACACTAGAAATTGGAAAAAATAATGTGAAACTACAAAAATATGATGAGACTTAGGATAACACATAATCAATCGTAGTAATCAAATTCTCAACAAACCAAAAAAGGTTAAATTGGACCAGAATTGACTGAGATATGGCATACTAATGTTTATACCCTTGTTTTAAAAACATTTTGGTCAGGTTCCCAGGAAAATGTGTTTATTTTGGTTTATTAACTTTTATAATTATTTTAGACCTATCTCTCGATACAATCCAGACGCTCGTTTGAAAGCTGATTAAATTATTTTACTAATATAAACTAAACAAAAATACAATTTTTATCTGACCAATTTGAATATGTTTACTTTTTGGAACAATTTCCTATCCATGGAGATCATTTCGTTAAGGTAAGTTTTTCGATAATATACTTGGTTTTATATTCATTTAGTTGTAAGCCAATTTTTTCTCCTTCTCTTGTTACATTCTTTGCCAGTCTTTTCATGTCATCTTGATAACTTCCGAGAACCACTATGTCGTGCGTTCCTACTGTGTTTGTCGCAATGTCTTGTGTTCCACATGTCACTGTGATGTTCTTTTAATCACCTTTTCTAGGATCAAGTTGAACAGCATTGGCGACAATCCCATTTCCATTTCTCAGATCTATTCTGACTTCAAAGGCTTGAGATACTTCTTCTTGTATCAGAATTGTGCATTTAGGATCATTTGTACATGCTTTTCCCTGTCTCACAAACTTCTCGGAGATCTCCAGCTCAGCATGATCTTCTAAAAACTGTTTCTGTTGAATGAGTCTTGCACATCTTGATCTACTTCCCTTTATTTTCTGAGTCTCTGTTTTAGGATGTAGCATTCTTTTTCCTTTTCTGAATTCTACATGGTGGTCGCTTTTCATGTTACATTAAGAGATTTGAAAGAAAAGTCCTCCGTACAATTACAGGAGACTAGTCAGTCAAAATATCTTGAAGTCAAGGAGGTTAAGATGGGGAGGAAATGTGATTCGAAACTACCCATCAGAACACTCCTGCACAACAATGAATGCTACAGTAAGAGACTACTTTGGAGGCGAGAAAGATGAATAGACAGAATAAACTAAGAAGCGAATGAACTGCATACAGGAAAACTGCATTATAATGCAATATAATTAGACCTAAATAATTGACAAAATTTAACAGGAAATAATTTTGCTTGTGTCATTTATATACACATACCAGTAGGGATGAGATTTAACCTTAAAATCACTTCACCATAATCCAGTAATTTGCATTAAAACGGCTGTATTATGTTGTTTTTTTTTTGCTTTTTTGAATCCATGTTTTATTCAAAATTAAGGTGGAATCGTATTTAGTCCATTGGACTCAAGCATGTTGTTCTTTGGAATATTAAAATAAAATCATTTTCTGAGATTATTTTTTAAAATTTATTTTTAAAAAAATTATTCAATTGAAACCTAAAGTAATTATTATTATTATAGAAATATACTCCTAAATACATCAAATAATGCAATTCCATGTGTATTTTTATTGCCAAGTGTTTTTGTAATATATACAGAAATAATAACTCTCTCTCTCTCTCTCTCTCTCTCTATATATATATATATATATATATATATATAAAGTAATAGATAAAATAAATATTTTAAACTCAGGTATACTTGAGTACAATATTTACAAACAGCCTGGAAACTCCGAATTTGCCTTTACCCCTCTCCATTTGTTGAAAGAATAGGAAGATTCCAGAGACCCCCAGTGTACTCTCTCAACTTTGTCATGAATAGAAATATTTTCACTTGAAAATTATATATGCTTTAATAAAGGATTTCCTATCCCTAAACTCAAAATAATATAAATACATACTAAACTTCTATAATTTTTAACTGTTTAAATTTAATTTTCATTCGCGCTGTAAAATAGGATAGTAACTTCATTGCATCATTATAATTATAGTACACTTCAATGCAAAGCAGAAAAGTTGGTTAATACTTTTAAAAAAAAAATTAAAAATTTCATCATTTTGAATACTAAATAGTGCAAAAACTACACTTAACATATACAAATTTAAATATATACTTATTAAATCACACAAACAAACTTCATTATAATGGATAATGAAAATAGAAAACAGCTCGAAGAGGCTAGTAAAATGAATCTAAACGCTAGTTGAGATAAGACAGTGTGGGCGAACTGCAGGAAATATGGATGATGGATCGGGGTCCGGCACTTGTTGAAGCAAGGGGTCTGGGGTTATTTGTCTTTGGTCACCAAGATCTAGGATCTAACCTCCTTGGTTTAACTTTATACCTCTAAGTAATTTATAGATTCTGAAATACCCTAACCCTAAGAAAATCGAATGTGAAGAGAACATTTTTCTAACTTTATGACTATAAAAATAGTCACTGCATATAATTACAAATCGTAAGCAGTGATATAACGAATATAGTATTTCTAAATTGAACAATGGACTGACAAACTTTCATGTGTGTGGTTTTTACCGAACAGTTATTTTTCAAGTCCTAATTTTCAGTATCAAAAAGGTGTTATGACATGAATACATAAAAAACAACGAAACATGTAAAATGAATTTTGAAAATCTGTTTAACCTTGTCTTCAAATATTTCTTTTAAGATTTTATAATTTTATAATGATGTAGATAATTGATTTTTTTTTCTTTAACAAAATTACACCAACCATATAAATCAAGAACAATATTCATTAAAAACATAATTACCTGTTATTTTTTTTCTTTCCTCCTTGGATTAAAAGAATGAGAGTGGAAGAGTTGGCGTCATGTTAGAAGTTCAGGGCTGTCAAACATTTCAGTGTCCCGGAAGTAATTAAAATTTCTATGTTTTGTTTTAAGGTTTTATTTGTCAATGACAGTGAGATCTTATTTCTGGAATACACTTTGAAGCCTGTTCTAAAACGATAAAAAATTAATTGGTCTTTTCGTAATTATAATTGTTCTAAAGAGACCTAGTCCGAGAATAATAAACTATTTTTCATTCTATTTCATTCTTCATTTCTTATCAAATTCAATACGGAAGATTGTGATAGGTGCTTGACTTGAGAGTTTACTATACTAAAATGGCGGTAGATGTTATTAACATAGGTAAACATTTGATAATGTTAGCAAACATTATTCTTCAACAACTACTCTTTCTATTGACTGTAACTTTAATAAATCCTCTTCAATCTAATTGTTATTATTCAAATGCCAACTTAATGAACCGTGTTAACTATTAGACTAGGGCCACCCATACCTCAGTGGTTAAGACACAGTCTTACCAATTTGATGTCTATTGGTGGTGCCGGTTCGAATCCGGCCTGGGACGTTGACTTTTTTCATTGAGTGGCGGTCCCACAAAATGAAGAACTTTGACCCCCAACCAACCATGGTTAGGCAGTATAGGACTCCAAAGGGAGTCTTGGCCGAAAAAAAAAAAAAACTATTGGACTATTTATCCTATGTTTAATACCCCACAGTATCTAGTCTCTCAGCAGAATTGTCGCACTAGGTCTTGCGTGATAATTGATAGTACATGTAGCGGTGGTGGAAGGTACTGTAACGTTAAAACCCATTTACACAGTAACAAAAACTGCAAATCACACTACAAGTCAGATACCATGTTTTACGACCGAGTGCCTCAAATTTTGTAAAACATGATATATTTGACACATAACAATGTAATAGAAATTCATATTTGTATTAAAAAATATGGTATTTGCAAGTACCGCTCCTCCAGTATTTGTTCTTAAATCCTCAAAAAAGATATTGTGAGTTGCAGATAGTAAAAGTGACATTTTTTACTACTCTCAAAAAAATTGAATAATTAATTTTATAATTTTTGTTGGAGCTAATTAAATAATTATCCTCAAAACTTAACTATAGATTTCCCACAAATTTTCACTTTGTCAGTTATCATGTTTTACAACGGAACGCTTCATTTCAATTTTTCTTACTTAAAGTCCATTACTTCTTACTTAACCACTAATGATATCAACCTCTTAATAAATAACATTAGGAAAAACTACATAACATTTTTAATTTAAGTGTTTTACTTCCTTAGATCTCCAGATTTTTAAATCTCTAACTCTCACTTTTATGAAATCCTATTCAATAAACTTATTTGGATTCTAACAAAATTATGAACAATTTTTGGGAGCCCATTAATGATTAGATAGTGCAAGTACAATTAATTATGTTTTAAGTGTTTCATTATTAATAATATTAATATTAATATTTCAATAGGCAGAACGAAACACAGTTTTACGAATAAATAACGACTATTTGCTCATAGAACATACAGCTAAAAAAATATATAATGAGCATCACAAGTATTTACAATATTGTATATGGTAGACCCAAAAAATATTATGCGTATTAACACCCTTATTACCGTAAGTACTAACATATATTAGTTAATCCATGTTATTATCCACTATAACAGCCATATTGTTCCTTGGTAATTAACAGAAATTTCCATTACCGTTGCCTTTATTACATGTTGATAATAATCTGTGGCCTATGAGTTGGTAGGGCTTAGCCCTAATCACCCAATAATGCACTGCGTACGTAGCTCAATGTTCTGTTGTCGGCCAACGTTAATTAACTATGTGGATCTAATTAATACCGAGGCCTAATAAAAGTAATTATAATACCAAGCTAATATTTACTAAACTTAATTAGGATTTTTTTTTGCATGAGTACAATGACTAAAAAAATCCATAACATGAACATGACCCATCTTTCTTCTAAATATATAGTAATGACGTATTAAATTTAATCAAACATACTTATATATCATCCATACTTTGAAACTTCCTATAATAAGCACCTTTCTCAGGATATGAGAAAAAGCACGCACGCCACGGAAACGAAGGGAAGGTTCCTATGAAAGGAAAACTTTTAGCCAACAATACAAGAATTTATTGCTATTAGAATCATAACTAGGTCAAACAATGTTTCCCTAACGCAGTGGTTGACCTGGAGGTTTGAAATGTGGGAAATGGGATAAGTTTGATCCCAACTAACAACTAGATTTTTTTATAGCTAAAGATATGTGATGGATAGATAAAAGAAGCATGCATGACATGGGATGTTGGTTATTACGTATCTGGTACAGCAGAACCCAGATATCAAAAGACTGCAGGATAAAATTAAATTATACACTAATTTAAAGAAACCCTAGTTTAGGAGAAATTAATGTAAAATACAATTAAAATTGAGATGGCCGACACCTGCCGTAGAAAAAAAATTAGTTAATTTGTTTGCGTAGTGTTCTTGAAGATTGATTAAATGCGATGTTAATTTTATTAGTGGGTGTATAGCCTAATTAAGACATAAATATTCCGCACGTACCTTTAATCCATATGATGTTCTAATTCTTTTTTATAATTCAACATGAAATTTATTGCTTCTTGATTTTCCCTGTCCAGAAAAATTAGCTCAGATTTCTACGGGATATGAGGTTATTACAACAGTGGCTAGCCTGACTTTTTATATCTAATATTCCATTAATCAGAATAACTTATTAACCCGGGGTGCATGGCATAGCACCATACCGTTGGTTTACCACCGTCGTATCGTTTTTTCCCTTCAAAGCCGCTTATCACACGAATGACGCATTCATCACGGTCATCCAGAGGGAGCAACAAACAGCTAAAAACAAATGATCAAGGATTAGGATAATTACAAATTCAAAATTTCTATTTTTGTCTAAATTTATTTAGTTATCAGAATAGTACATCGGAAATAAATTAGTTAACAGAGAAATTACGTTGAACGCAATTCTCAAAATGTTTTGCAAAACATATTATAATTATAAAGACTATCAATTATTCATAAAGGTTGATCTATGTAATAATATATGTAAATATTCTGACAGCTGATACATTCAGAGGAATATTTCCTTCAAATAATTGTTTGTTCTGATTAAAATTAGAACCCATACAACTTTTTTTATTGAATATATATAAATCTGAAACAATTAAGAGCATTAAACATTAGTGTTCAAGTATTCATTCATACAGACAAAGAAGGCTGAAAGAAAAAAAATAGTACTTACAAAATAAAAAATTGAAATAACAATAATACAATGAAATAAAAAAAATATAATTATATAAATGTATAAATCGATATACAAATACAACAACAATAAATCTAATTAAATAATTACAAAATAATTTATATACATGATATAGAAAATTAATTTAAAATAACAAAAAAATAAATACTCTTCGTATTGGTATGTTGGTATACTATTTGGAAGGCAAAACAGACCACCAAGAAACCCATACAAATAAAAAAGATTTTACTTGTATTAATTCAAAAGTTCATACATAATTATTTATTATTATTGGTTTTTTAAAGTATGGATTATTTCGATTTTAAACCAAGTGGTTCATATGTAATTTGGAAATCATATATCTGCCCTGACGTGTTTGTTTCGTTTTTTACTTATTTACTGAAATTTATCACTTTATTCATATAAAACTACAGTTTAACTGTAAAAATATGACTATAGCTTGTGAAGGAATGACCCCTTTTTAACACCTCAATGAATATTTTAACGTCCACTTGCCATCTTCTTTCAGATGCATGGAGGTTTATCGGAAATATATTGGGATGCTGGTCAAAAACTAATGATTTTGCGTCGACTAGGTATCATTATTTTAAGGAGATGTATCCATTTTGGTCTAAATCTGTAACAAATGAAATACTAAGATCATTGCGAATAGTTTTATCAGTGATAAAATAAGGACTTCGGATTGTAAGAATTGAATGTGAGAGGAATTTGATCGGCCTGATAATAATGAGTTGTTAATTAATCGTCGCTTAAACCGTAATACCTCCTGATCCTGAAGAAATCAAAAATTCATTTTTCATATTACATAAAAAGAAATTATCATCAACACATCATTCAGATGTGACCGAGACATCTAGTCTCAATCTTTGTTCCTTTAAAAATGTTAACTATATAACAGAGTTTGCCGAATATTAGTCGTAGTTAAAACTATAGCTAAATTAACTGGTCTTTAATATCAGTAGGTTTTATCCTAGCTTTGTTTTATATGATTAATCATGTCACATTTTTATTGTTAGTGAAAAATGTATAGACATAAACTATGAAAGAATTTAATCATTAACTTTCGGGCGGCCCATAGCTCAGTGGTTAAGACACAGTCTTACCAATTTGATATCTATTAGCGGTGCCGGTTCGAATCTGGCCTGGGACGTTGAGTTTTTTCATTGAGTGGCGGTCCCACAAAATGAAGAACTTTTTGACCCCCAACCATGGTTAGGCAGTATAGGACTCCAATGGGAGTCTTGGCCGAAAAAAAAAAATTAACTTAACAAGATAATAAGAAAAATATTTTTTCTATATTGAATTTCTACTGTCGGAAATAGGAGCGATTTTAGGGGAAAAAAATTTAACCTAAAAAGTAACTGAAGACAGTTGATAATAATGAAAAGTATCAATATAAACGATTTTTTATAACAGTTTTATAGGCGGTCCCGTGCACAGTTATTACGTTTCGTCAACCTGATACTGTTGTTATGGCGATACAGTTATTAAGTAATTGTAACAGTTAGGCAATCTGCTGATTTTTAATCTTGTATTGACAGGTGCGGATCTAAAAGTAAGAAGAAAATAAATAATTTCTTTTTAATGCCACTTAACCGATATTAGAGCCTTTCAACTGGCAGGACGATGATCCTAAAAATCATTCTTAAAATATTCAATATTGAATCAATAACAATTTAACATTTATTAAATTTCCATTAACACAATTTAGAGTTTAGTTAATAAGTAATTTTTTTTAACAACAGTTATACTAGGAAATGATTTGTTCAAGATCACGCGTAACCTCCAGATTTTTTGCAAGGTACTCATTTGACCCACAGCGTTGACTCATGGCTATAATAATAACTTACAGCAACCTGATATGATCTTGGATGGTACCAGGAGTTCGTAACGCAGCAAAATTTTAGTTAACTGATATATTTTGTAAAACAAAAATATTTTAGAATGAGAAATTATTATATCCATTAAAATTGGGGTTTGTCAATCTGTTAACTGAAAGGTTCAGGTTTGGAATAATGGTACAGAAACATAATGTCACAGTGAATAATATAAAAATATCAGTTCTGAAACGAGCGAGGATTAATTTCAACTGTAACTGTATTGGTAACTGAAACTTGTGTACTTATTTAAAGAACATATCAAAAATGTTTACATATATCAGTAGACATATTATCTATTATTGATAAAAATAATTATAAATACTCTTATATGTATTAATTTAATTTCCTTGGTATAATTGAATTCTCCAATACATAAGTGAAAATAATAATACACTAATAATCGACTATCGAAGAATAGAAATGCATAAATCCAATTTCAGAAGTTATATTGGTTTGAGTGGTATGAAACCAATCGGCCCAAATCGAATGTGCCATTGCCTTCACTGACAGAGGTCTAAATATTTGTCAAACTGTGTCCATCCCACTATGAATATCAATGAGAATCCATATTTATGAGGTTCGTGGTTTCAGAATACTTGTGTTACATATTGTTTGCCGTTAGGACAACTGTACAAGCCGGCATGGGAATATTTCCTGTTGACATCTATATCACAAAGTTATGGAATATTTGACGCTTCGGTGATCGATCTTTTTCTAATATTTTTTTATCTCCTCTGCCTAGTCATCTCTGGCATACGAGGTGCAATAGCAATATGGTTGCGCCTACTCCGGGCCATTGATGGCACTGATCAACAATTTATTTTTATCTTCATCTTATTTTATTATTTAACTAGGGGGAGGATTTAATTTATTGGAACATTCCACTCTTCTTCATACCAAAACACGGTGTTTTGAATGCACGTGGTCGCCTTTTAACACGCTATTATCTCAATAAACTTTCTGTTACTTCAAGAATATAGATGGGCGTTGATGACCTCAGGGTTTTCGCCCTAAAGCCCCAGCCAACAACAACAACAACTTCAAGGATATTCACTACAACTCTACCTAGCTATCAGAACTAATAGACAACAAAGTTTTTTTTACCGAAAAACACTTTTAACCTAAAAATATTAAACATAAAAATGCCTAATCTAACAATACACCTGCACAACACGGACTCTCTAGTGGGAGGCACCCGTCTGGGAAAGGATTATTTGTCATGATTTTGGTATAAACTGTTTCATTTTCTCTTTTTAACATGTTAATTAAACCAAAATCGTACGTAAAATCCTTGATGCTCCTTATTGCGGTACAAATAAACTCATCCACAAAGACCTTAACATCCCATTCGTTGCAGATTTGGCCCAAAACAGATATGCGTCTTTTCATTCCAAACTCCTTACCCATCCTAGCCCATTAATTCTTAATCTCTCATCCTTAACAATCGCTGATAATCCTCCGAGGCGTCTGAAAAAAAGATGGCCTTGGAACCTTCTAATTTAAATTAATAATTGAAGTACCACCAATGGGTGGTTCCTTCCCAAGATTTTCAAGTGTAAATGTAACATACAACATATTTACTTTTTGTATTTATTATTTGTACAGTTGTAAATCACACTAAATAAATAAATAAAAATATGTTAAATACGTTTAACTGTCGTAATTGAATTATACCAAGGTTCATTAAAATCGAATAAGTCGTTCTTAAGTTCTTACTCTTCCTCAATAAGGCGTACAACCGTTGGGTTTGCGCATCAATTGTACTAGTTACTAACACTACCAAGGGCGCCCAAAGTGAACAGTTCTGCCATTTTAACTCTTAAATATTTATCATGGCTAGACATGTTAAACTATGTATCCAGAGACTGTTAGAAAACACGGTAAAGGGGAGATTCCATTGTCAATGCCACGTTCTTCATCATCGTTGGAGAATTCTATTTAAATATAATAATTATGAAATTTTTCAAAAATTATGCTAAAACAACGTAATAGTTTTTTATTTTTAATTAAATGACTTATACAATTGTTTCAAATGTATTATTTAAAGGAATTCTTTTTTTTATTTGTTCATAAAAATACTTTAAAAATAGGACCCTTATAATTGATTTGATGATTACAATATTTGAAAAATTCCTTTTTGAAATGATTGATTAAACATTTTTTAAATCTAAAGGGATCAATTTGACTAAGAAAGTGTGCATCATCATCAATCTATGAAGTAAATGGTTTATATTTAAAATAAATCCAGAGACTGTTAGAGATGGTCTTTTATAAATCTCGACTTATTCTTTATTTACATTTCAACAATTACATGTCAATTCAAAGATGCCTTTCCCTTCTCGGAAAATATGGAGCACATGAAAGGTACGTTCAGCTTTATTTAGAAATAACAATCTGATTCCACGAACCTAATTCTATGGGACGTTCCGTGGTTGATTGTAACAAGTTTTGTATTGAATACTTGTCAATTTTACATTTTCCCTCAATTTCTTAGCTTTCACGTTTTATAAAATTTGTTTTATTGATAAATGGGTTTAAATAAAAAGTTGGACAAACTTAATTGTTATATCAGTTGCAGTTAATTCTCTTAGAAAGTTCTAACACCGCTTAACCTTCTTATTTGCCTTCATGGCTAAGAAATGAGTCATGAGGGGTACTGAATTATAATTTTATGTTTAGTGTAAAATTATTCCTTCGCTTCGCCCTCCTGCCATAAATAACTACGACTGTTGATCTCAACCCAAAAATCGTTAAGTTAAACTCAAAACAAGTTCAGGTCCAATTATTTCATTCTTTACGAAACCAACTACTTCTAACTTGCCACAAAGCAGAAGTGTCACTATAGACGAAAACTATTTCAAAAATCCTCCTGAAATTAAAGAAAGAATTAAACTTAGGCTGATATTCAACTATGATTGAGTATTGTTTAATACCGGCACATCTGTTCTTCCCTGGATCAGTATAGAATATGAAGATGTCCCATTTTCTATGGTGGAACTAAAATATCTTTGGAATACGTTACATAAAACTTTGAAAAAGCGATGTATATATTTACTTTTTTTCCTACAGATGCAACGATAATTTTTTGTATTTATTAATTTCTATTTACAACTGTTAAAATACGTTTACTAAATTTCATGTAATGATGATATTGGCAAGTAAAGAAACAACCCATTGGTAGCACGCTAATAATCATTCTAAACTAGAAAGTCTCGTGGCCGTCTTCTTTTCAGGCGCCTCGGAGGATCGTCTGGAATAAAAAAGGAAGGTTAGAAACTAGAGGGTTTTGTTGGTTAGGGAACTTATAATTGAAGGATTAATATCTAGTTATTAAGGACTTTACGGAGGATTTTATTTATGACAAAGTAAGGAGCATTGAGGATGTTACGAAGGATTTTTGATTGTAAGGATACGAGAGGAATTCGAAGGTTTAGTAGAGCCCCTAAGTTCAACTCCGTATGTCCAGACAGGCCTTATTATTGTCATGTACATCAATCTTTTGTAATAAATTGGAAGTTTAGACCGTGAAGTTTCCTGTATTTTCAGTCTTGGGTGAGGATTTCAGATAAGTCGCTCGCCCAGGTGTAGTCCAAGGTACCGGATCTGTTTTACAGGGGTAAAATAAACATAAAAAAAAAACTGTAGGGCAGTTGGTGGGTTGGTGACGAAGGGTAAGGCGATTTGAAGGGATTAGTTTGAAGTTAAAATAGGTATCTTATAATTTCTGTTTACTCTGATTTTTGCGCCTTCGATTGTTAGAAGCAAGAAACTGCACTTTTTATGTACACTTTTTTCAACAAAAAAAAATCACTTTTATAGATTTTTAATATTTCCCGGTTATAGCACTCTATGGCCCTGCTAGTGCGTTATAACGAAGATTTCCTATACATAAAATTACTTTAACTTTCCTTTAAAAATTGCTATTTGAAATCGTTAATGTAAAAAACGCGAATGCTCAAAGCAATTCAAGAAAATTTATTGAAACGTTCAGACCATAATATTCTACAGGGAAAAAGTACCCCAAAAAGACGGAGCAAGATCCTGTTGAAAACCCATTTACATAATTTCTATTTATGTAGATCCGAAGCGATCTGGAAGGAGCTCACGTAGGACGTGAAGTGGTAACAATTATTTTGTACGGCCTTCCCCATCAACAGCCCTTTCAACCCCCGCTTGAAAATATTTTAAAAATTTAATAAATCCGATCTGGAAGTATTTTCCATTGCAAGGGTACTACCCCCTCGCTTAATTAAATGAAGATTTAAACTGATATGCAAAATAGGCGCTTTCGGCCCGAGGTAAGCCCTGTTTTCCTTTTTATCCTCCTTTTTTTTACTTAATCGAGGCCATTACATGGGCGTCAGTAACTATTCAGGAAATTAAATCTCAATAATCGTCCTCAATTTGGATGCTCGGTGCTGGGAAGGTATGTACATAAAGTGATACGGACAAATCGCAGGGCGGTTATCAAGACCAGAAGCACTTAACTAGTACACAGGATGGCACGCGACCAGATCAACCAAATGATAATCGGCCAAGCTCTCAAGTGTAGTAACGATCCTTTTTGGTTTATCGTTATTCATCGAACCAAAGCTATCACGTCCGATGGAAGTGAATGGAAATCACAGTTTTTTTTTTTAACAAATCTGGATATAGGTTCTTACATATAATATTATTCCATTGAGGGTGGAATACTATATTTCATTTTATGACTAATATGATATGATAATATAGATTGTAATATAATCATACATTTACGCTGAAGAACATTTCCAATCGACATGGTTCTTTTATCAAAACCTCTGGCTGTATTGTTTTAATTGTGGCACATCTAACAAAAAAATTAACCAATGAAATTATTAAATCGCAGCTAACAAAGAATTATTTTATATTTGAAGTATTCCACACATTGTATCGTAGCCTGGGATTTCTTTGTAATAAGCGTACTTGCTTTAAGACAGTCAGTAGGCCGACCTTATTAAAGAAAGTAACTCAATCTGTTCTTTCAAACACCTTTTTTTTTTTTTAACCAGATGTGCGAGTTATCATTATAATAGTTTATATCACAAAGAAGATGCTTTAAAAAAAAGGGAAATGAGTGGAAAGGGAAAATTATCATATAAATAAATACAAATATTAACCTTTAGCGAGTATTTAAGGGTGATGCTTTACAATTTGAACTAAATTATGTAACGAAAGTTACGTAAGAAAAAGAATCTCAATTAGTCTTTCTTATTACGAAAGGGTGCAGTAAGATCTCTCCATTTATCAAAAATTAATTTAATTGGATATGATTTTTTTTTATCTATGGGGTTCTATGCTGTACTCCAACTAGGAAGTCATCAATTTTTTCTAGCCAGAATGTAAGAGTCGAAATTTATCAGTGTGTAAGCTAAGGAATAAAAGTCATCAAACCTATGACCAACCAATCAACAAACTGCGGGGTATTTCACCGATATATCAAGCCAAAAGTGGGTTATTCAAACATATTAAATGACGAAAAAATGAATTGAAACTAAAGTTGAATAGTGGAGGAGATAATACAAGGCCATATTAATTGGTCCAGAATGTCAAACAAGATTACACTTCCTTGAAGAATTGATAACATTCAATACGAAAATTAAGTTTGTTAGTGCACATTTGTGTGTTCATTTTGCTTGTTCAAAACTATTTCTGATATTTAATAATGATGGAATGAATAGAGATCTGGCGGAATGAAAACTATTGATTTTTTAAAATTTTAATTTCAACTTTCGATAATGCATTTGTACTTCCCAATAGTCAGGTCTTATTATTACCAAGTTAGTCGTCAAGATAGTCATCTAGATATAGATATATAGCCACTAAATACCAATAATCTTGGAGATATTTATTTATGAGGGGCGAAGCAATGTGTTTAATGAATGAAAAAGCAATATTTTAATCATTACTTATTTTTTTTATTTAACGGAAAATAAAATTAGAGGGTCTTTTGGAGAGAAAAGTACTTTCAAGGAGATATTTCGTTAAAATTATGAATAATCAGAATATGGCCTCTTTAAACGAGATATTAGAATTTCACCCGAACTGTCTCTTTAACAAAGCCGATTATTCTGAAGCGCTTAATTTTAAGATATAACATTATTTTTTCTGCTTAGAAAGAAACTGGTTTTAAAAATAAAAATAACGTTTATTGATTAAAATTGAGAATACATAAAAAATATATAATGCAATAAAATTGTATATATACTCTTTATTATACACCAACCAAGGATGAAACGGTGGTGTACAATAAATAGATTTTGTATTGTTTTGAGCAACCTTTATTGACCGTATCATCATTTTTTTCACGTTAGTCCCTTTTATTTTTTAATGATAGAATGCTACTCAACAGGTTTCTGTACTATTATCAGCAATGCTAAGTCATTTTAATTAAGTTAAATGCAGACAGGATGTTTAGAAAAATAAGGAATTGGTAAAAATTTCAAGTAGAAAGTTTGATAACTCACCGTCGATGTGTTATTCATTTATCAGATTTGGCCAATGACTGATATATTTACAATTAATGCTAACAGTTATACATTGTTAGATTTTATTACTTTTATAAAAAACCAGAGCTAATGTGAGATTTCTTTGGATTCAGACCCCTGTTCGGATTCAGACTCCACCAATCTAGCCAATACGCGTTAGGGGTTTTACATTTCGAACAATGAATCAATAGATTCCTCAATGCGTTGATGAAACATAATTCTTTTATGCCACTTCGAAGATGAAAATTTCGGTCAAATGAATTTATGAAACGCATACATAATTTTTAGTATACGTAAGCCAATGTTAGGGTGATCATCTTCCTTCCGTAAAACTTGCTAAAAAGAGTAACCGATTGGCCTATGTTTCAATGCCATAGCAAGTGGGGACACCGATTGTTGAAAAAATTTTACTTAATTTTCTAAACACCACACCTTCTCGATAGTAAATACAAAGAAATATAAATTTCAACAATCTACATTCCTATTTCATTCTTAAACCGATTTAATCACGCTTGTCAATAAAACGAAGGCAACCTGCACGATAATTTAGTTGTGTACATTTTCCCTATAATATTTTAATATATTTATATCCTTATATAAACCCATTGAGTGTTGTGATTCATTAGACCACAGCTGTAACTACTCCTACAATTCTACTTAACAAAATCAGCTATTTCAGAAAAATTAACTACGATTAAGTAACTGTTCATTCAGATCTAAAACATTACAAAAAAAAATCTGATCTACTGTAATCTAAGGCCAAATGAAAACATCCTTCATCGCTCGTAAGAGTGACAGGACTAGAAGGAATTTTCTCCACCGTCGAAGATGCCCGTTATAAATTGGAGGATGAGGCTTTTTCATAACTGGCTGTAAGAGGCCCCCTAGACGGATTGTGTCATTTGTAGATTATTAAAGTTAATGCCGGAGGTAGATATAAATGAGAATAGCTTTTTCTAAAGGCAGTTTATGGAAGAGGTCGGGAGGGAAGAATGATGGGCCAGCTCCCAGACTAAGTGAATACTCCAGATCGGGGCAGCATCCCCTCCAGTTAAGGGATGAGGTAATTCTGCCCGCTAAGATTGGCCGCTAAGATCCGTCTTCCTCCCCAGCAGAAGATTACCCACCTATATAAATGTCCACAACTAAGTCTCTCCTTGAATCTTTTAAAATATTTCTATTCCTCCTACTTTCATATTGCTTTTTATTTTATTTAAAAAGTACTATCCTGAAACGAATTTATTTTCAATACCATTATAGTTTTATTTTACAAATCTTTTATAAAAATGTATCGAATTCATAAAAAAAAAAATCTGAACAAATCGGAATCTAAAACAAAATGCAACTTGACAACATAACATATATGTTTATAAAAAAATTAAAACAATTGATGAAAAACAGCAATCATCTAAATATGTGAAATACTATAGTTCACCGAAGATATTGCTCTCTCATTACAACATCAATGAAAGAGAGCTCATAGTTTGTAACATTACAACTAGTAATGCAGCATCGATATCTAAACTGAGCTGGTAAAAAAGATACCTCTTGTAAAGGATAAATAATTTTTATTTGATTTATTTTTTTCTCAAGGTAGAATCGTTGGTCCCATCCTCTACACCGTCTATACAGCTGACATTCCAACCAATCCTAACACTATCCTCACCACTTATGCCGATGACACATGTGCGCTCGCAGTTAATTATAGCCCATTAATTGTACCCCAAACTCTCCAATCCCATATCACAGCCCTCGAAGAATGGTGTCTTAATTGGAGGATTAAGATAAATTCCAACAAATCCCATCAAATCACCTTTATCCTTTATCGTAAACCTACTGAATGCCCTACAGTTTCATTTAATAATGTTACTCTTACTCCTGTCGAACAGATCCGCTACCTTGGACTACATTTGGACAAACGATTAACCTGGAATCCTAACACAAGACTGAAAAGACAGGAAACTGCACGTCGATTTCGACTATTACAGCACTTACTAGACAAACGTTCTAAACTTCCAACACATTACAAAAGACTGATCTACATGACTGTAATAAGGCCAATCTGGACATATGGAGTTGAGCTTTGGGGCTCTACTAAACCTTTGAATTCCTCTCGTATTCAATTCCTTACAATCAAAAATCCTTCGTAAAATCATCAATGCTTCTTACTTTGTCACAAATAAAATCATACATAAAGACCTTAATGTTCCCTATGTAACCGATCTAGCCCGAACCAGATATCACTCCTTCCATTATAAACTCCCTAACCACTCAAACCCCCTAGTTTCTAACCTTGCATCCTCTTCCATTCTCCATTCCTGACAATCCTCCGAGGCGCCTGAAAAGAAGATGGCCACGAGACCAGCTAATGTAAAATGTCACTAGAGTGCTACTAATGGGTAGTTCCTCTACATGCCTGTAACACTCCATTTTAACTAAAACCATATTTACTAAATGTATTATGTATTATACAGTTTTTTTTTTCTCAAAGACTTACAATTTACTGATTAAAAGGTCTGTTTCCCTCAGGTAAAGAGGATTGCAAAATTGTACAATCTTGGGTTGTGATGCATTGTAAAGTGACCTTTTATTTTCTTCTTAATGCCAAAAAGACCTGAAAGAATATCTGATGTGACTATTCAAAATTATCATTTAAATATTTCATATTTAGAAATTATCATACCTTAAGTTCGCAACCGTAATTAAAAAAACAATACTGTGAGGAATTGTCAGATACGTCATTTTGACATTGGGCTGACGATATTTAATACTGAAGTTTATAATAGAATATCTTTATTAATAATTATTTAGATCTCAAATATTTTTCTCATTCATCATGAAAAAACAAATATGACAAGAGTCTAAACGTTGTTTTAAATTACAATCATCAAGAGTGCCAATAAGTGGAGTGAATAGCATTGCACCATTAAAATTATTAAGAGCCATATTTTTGCAGAGATGTGAATTTTAGGAGGTAATCAGATTATGAGGGGTTTCGAATTGGAGGATTTTCTAACAAGAAAAAACACAAGTACTTGCCATTCATAATTAAAAAACTAAACTTATTGGAGGAAGATAGTCCAGGTGGCGGTCAAAAAAGGTATCAAAATAGTGAAAGAAAACTATTCATTGCCAACCAAGGACAATTGACCTTAGTTCTAACATCGGAGAGCTCTGGCGAGCCCCTGCAGAGTGGGGCCAAGCGTTAGTTTGCAATGAATAGTTTTCTTTCACTATTTTGATACCTTTGTTGACCGCCACCCGGACTATCTTCCTCCAATCTACTTCAGACGGTCTTCTTCCAATGTAAACAACAAAACATATGATGTATCAATGTTATATTGTATAATTGAGGAGGATAATAAAATTTATAGAGGACGATAAAGCCTATGCCCCACTGACAATCATTGTATGCCATTGTATTATTTATAATTGACTTTATATGCCTATTCCTATCCCATCTTGTTAGTTTATGATTAATCTGTCAATCATATAAGGATAAGATGCTTGGGGTTGCGGTTAATGTAAAACACAAATAAGCAAAATGTGCCAACGTTTCGGCCAAAATTTTGTTATTTTGGGTCAAATATCTACTCATCGTTATTTTTTAATTAATTTGAAAATGTTAATCTGCTCATTTGTTGATCCTGCTCATCAAATCCTCCCAGGAATTTTTCAACTTATTAATACATTTTAGTAATCTGTACTTCTATACTTCTATGCGAATTTTTATTTACAAATATTTATATTATTTTTATTACCCCAAAATATTTTCTTTTTTATTTATACATAAAAATAACCAACGCTTCGGAATTCTCCTCCAACTATTGGATTGTCTAAAATTTTTAACACGAAAATAGTAAATAGTAAATACAATCGCACTCATATTTTTGTATATTTTCTTGGACCTACAAATTTTACTATATTGGAGATTCTACGTGCTCCCTGCGTTTGTATCCATACAATTGTATTCTTCAATGTTTAAGGAACTATATCTTAGATTAAAGAGGACACGTAACAAGCTAATTATCCAGATAAAGACGGAGAACCACAAAATAAAATAGTTTGTTATGTTCAAACATTCTTATGGGAAGTAATTATTTTATCTAGAAAAATAAAAAAATAATAATAAAGCTATTTTGAGTACAAGGTTTACGCACATTAGGTAATTGTGGTTAATCTTTTAGTAGCTTTTCTTGTTAATTAGTTGGGTAAGATAAAAGAACATTTTGCAGTTACTTATTTACTGTTTCGAAAAAAACAGTTATCTTAAGTTATAAATTACCTAGTAAACATAAATATTCCATTGCATGCGTCGAATGACTACAGGTCAGAAAACCTATAAAACCGCCACAACATCCATAATGATTGCTGCCCTTATATATCAGGTAAAGGGAGTAAAGATAAAAAGCTGATGGCTATGTCCTCAAGTAGAAACATTAGTTTACGATAAAGGTGAGCGACACGGAGCTCTGTGCCAAGCAGTACCCTCCCTCCAGTTGATAGCCCATATACCCTTCTAGCATGATAACCTCCTTTTAAGGCAGATCGTCCCAGAATGTCTTGAGGGGGAGGCTTTTTCATTTCATACAGTCGATAGGGATATGTCTGTGTTCCACATGAACGAGTTATTGAACACTGATGGTCTCGCAATCAATAGCTAGCTTGTAAAGATAAACTAGAAAAGCCATTTGATTTGGAAACAACTTCTCTATAGTTCTCCTTATTCAGTTTACTTACAATTTAAAAAAAAAACTAGAGAAACACTTCTATATAGGACTTATTCAAACCTGATTGTCATAATTTATTGCGATATACAACAAACCTAAGAGGCTAAAGAACCAACTACATCATTAAAGTTTATTTGATCCATAGTTCTACTTAAGTATATTGTATATTTAATATTTATTAGATCAGTGATTCGGCGAGAGGTATGCGCTGGGATCTTTTAAGCTCTGCTCTACCCCCACATGTGGGGGATAAAGTGGGCTCAGGGATCCTCAAGTCGATTGTGTAAATATTGTATATAAGAGTATAAATGTGACTAGAGATTATATTATTTTTATTATATTTTTTTTTCAAACACATAGTTTGATAATATTAATTTTCTTTATTCTTCTGTTTGTATAAATTTTAAGCGAGGTTTTATTTATTTGTATGTGCTTTTTTTGCATTTATTTTTACTCTTAGTTTAGTATGAATGTGATCATTCATCACTATTACCTATTGCCCACAACTGTGTGGCAGATTGTAATATCTATCAATAAATAATAATTAATTAAAAAAATATATATTTATTAGAGGAGAAGGTTGTTTTGTTTTTAAGAGAATATAGCTATTATATTTTTCAGTTTTGTTTTTTTAACTAAATGCTAATAAAATCAGGTTTGGTGGGAGTAGTATGGACGCTTACTTCTTACGGGGAAAAAAATGTATTGATAAAACACAAAGAAAGAAGAAGGAATTATTTTCTTATATTACATTTTCTTTTAAACAAATGGGACAAAAAAACTTTTTATGGAATTGCCAAGTAGAGAGTAAAGAAAATTATTTGAAATCAAGTGAGGGAGGAGCCACAGATGATAAAAAGAATTCTCCTGATTTATTTATGATCTAATAGGCAATCTACTATTTAATATAATGTAAATGGCAGTTTTAACGAAATTATCTAACTTTGATACACTATAATGAAATGAATCTCACAATTATGAAAAGAATAGTGCGTGATATCATGCTTACTCACTATAAGGAAAAATTCAATTTCCTCGTTAATGAGTTCTCTATTTAATATCATGCAAATTCAAACAAGCAATCACAGCGACACTAGTAGTTTTAAAAACTCATTGCAGAGCAAAGCTGAAGCAGTAATTTGTAAAAGCATTAGGTGTCGTCGACTGAGGAAATAATAACGGAGCCTTTCAATTGAAGTTTTCATTACCATCAGTCGTCATCACAAGACCCTTTTTTCCTTATTTGATTCAACTAATTATTTCCGAGAACATATTTATACATTGTATTATAATCAGTATAACGATGTATATACAATATATAATAAAAGGCTCAAGGGCCAGTCTTGTTAAAATTACATTTAGGCTTACATAGCAAGCTGTTTTAATTTTTATTAATTAAAATTATTTTATTAATTTTTTGAATTAATATATATTTTATTAATTTTTTATAAGTTTTAAGCAGACTCTGGATAAACATTTTAAGTTTCTTAATCATTCCAAATTTGACTATAAAATTTATTCAAGTTCCCATGATTATACATTTCCATATACTGGTGGCCATGAATCTGGGCCCTTGCCTTGGTTTTATGTGTGGCCGAGAGTACAGCCTAAAAGTCTGGAATCAGAAGTCTACACTTTGCGGATTCGGAAATTAAGACAGCAATGACCAATAAATGGTCAATGTCTTAAAATAATTAAAAAAAAACAAAACTTTAATGTAATTTTAACAAGTTCCTTCAGAAGAAACAATTAATCAATTAATTTAAAAATGAAATTACAAACAACTTTGACAGAACAATAAAAATATCATATAATCGTCAAATTTTTATAACAAAATCTATAAAAATTATATGAGAAATAATCGATAAAATCAAATGAGAAAAAAAGGTAGCGTTAGTGACTTTATTAATAATATGATTCTTGGAAAGGAAAAACCAAGTTGCGCGCTTTGAATAATGAATTTTTTTCTCTAAGAAATTGTGAAAGTTCAATCCTTAAAAGCTACTCAACTGATCTCAACTTTCATTGAAAAAAAATACTGAAAGCTGATATAAGTACTTGGGTTAATCTTTGTATTTTAATCCAATAATTTGAAAACTGAAAGTTTATGGAAAATAAATATACCTTGTGAGATACCTTTAAAAGAAGTTAGTATTAAGGACTAAAATAAAAAAAACATGATTGAAAACTTAAATTGTTTACAGATAAAAAACCGACAATATTATAGTTTCGAGATGCTGGATCATTTTTTATTATATTTCACATGCTTAAACTATTATTATCAGTGATTGAAGGATGGCATATAT
>NW_027105203.1:11425-59417 GCF_000696795.3 Halyomorpha halys | reverse complement strand
ATTCCTCGTAGATCTCATTGTAACATATTTCTTATTTTTATGATTAATAATAATGAAAAAAAAATAGCCTCATTTTTATTTCGTCTAAGCTATTGTTTTATAGGATATCTGTATTTAATATTTTTTTCTAACCTAATATCTAAATATGTTTTAATCAGCTTTAAAATATATTTAATGGCAAACAACTCGCAATATTGTTTCCCATAGGCGTTGATGACCAGAGGGTTTTACGCCTTTGAGCAACAATCAACAACAACAACTCGCAATATTGAATGTGTATTTTAACAATATATCGTAATCCTGATAAAATCGGAATAAGATTTTTAAAAAATAATCAAAACATGATTTTAGAGAATTTTTTTTTTGAAATCTTTTCTATGTTCTAATTATATAGAAGGTGTTAATCATAAATATAATCATTTATCATATTTAAGTTTAGGTTTAATATGAAAATATCTTATAATTAAACTCTTTGAAGATACTGTATAAGTAACACAAAAATAAATATTCGAATTAAATTTTCTTTTTAAAGAGTATAAAAACTTTTAGCTCGAAAATTCGCGCAGCCTTAAGATATTTAAAACATAGTTTAACGGAGATAAACCATACACAGCCAATCTGAATTTTATTGTAGGTTTAATAAATAATTTAAAGTATAATAAATAATTTAAAGTATAATAAGTTTTAACTTCAATTAACCATTTTTGTACCAACTTTTTTTTCTATATGTATAATTTTTACTTATCTTAAAGTGATTTAAGTAAAAAAAAGTCTTTGTATACTAATTATGATAAACTCCTTTCGTCTTGTTTACTATTTGTGGATAACAGTTGTTTATAGTTCCATTAAAATAACTGTAGGTACAACATTAAAAGGAAAAAAAAATAAGTGGAAAGGGAAAAGAAGTGAATTATGGCGTAATAGCGTGAAAGGGGCCAAAATGTATTCAAATTTTTAAAATCAAGTTTGTCATGAAATTCATTCATTATAGATACGGCTAAAAGATTATTAAGACCGACTTAGTCAAATAAAATTATACAAGGCTGTGGTAGGACCCCGCCCCCCTGTCGTTCAGTTCCAACTGAATGGATTGTTTCAGATATTAATTAGTTCAGCCATGTGGAATACAATAAGAAACACTTTTGGATTTCAAAAATACGTATTGTAGGTTTTTCATATAAAAAATTTTTCCAGACTAGGTGATGATTAAAATATAGTTAAAAAAAAATTAGGATTTGCCTTTTTAAATCAGAGATATTTGTTATATAGATTTACTAATAATTTCTTCAAATTTTGCTACGCTCAAAATATTCTCATCACTATTTCATCGAACAATGCACAAGAGTTAGATGACATTGGATAATGGACTTAATGAAGGCAACTGGATTGGAGTAATTTGCACTCATAATCTAGGGTACAATCTTGGTAGGGGAGGATGGTATGTAAGGGATTTAATTAATTTCAACGGGCTGGTCAGGTAGGGAGCTGCAATTTTCAATTTTGCTCTAAGTGGGGTGTGAGGGCCGAAATTGCGTGCGACCTCAAGCCAAAAATCTGACTAATTATAATTATTAAAGCCGCTCGAATTACAGGTTCGCGACAGGGGGGCGGGGTCCTACCACAGCCTTGTATAATTTTATTTGACTAAGTCGGTCTTAATAATCTTTTAGCCGTATCTATAATGAATGAATTTCATGACAAACTTGATTTTAAAAATTTGAATACATTTTGGCCCCTTTCACGCTATTACGCCATAATTCACTTCTTTTCCCTTTCCACTTATTTTTTTTTCCTTTTAATGTTGTACCTACAGTTATTTTAATGGAACTATAAACAACTGTTATCCACAAATAGTAAACAAGACGAAAGGAGTTTATCATAATTAGTATACAAAGACTTTTTTTTACTTAAATCACTTTAAGATAAGTAAAAATTATACATATAGAAAAAAAAGTTGGTACAAAAATGGTTAATTGAAGTTAAAACTTATTATACTTTAAATTATTTATTATACTTTAAATTATTTATTAAACCTACAATAAAATTCAGATTGGCTGTGTATGGTTTATCTCCGTTAAACTATGTTTTAAATATCTTAAGGCTGCGCGAATTTTCGAGCTAAAAGTTTTTATACTCTTTAAAAAGAAAATTTAATTCGAATATTTATTTTTGTGTTACTTATACAGTATCTTCAAAGAGTTTAATTATAAGATATTTTCATATTAAACCTAAACTTAAATATGATAAATGATTATATTTATGATTAACACCTTCTATATAATTAGAACATAGAAAAGATTTCAAAAAAAAAATTCTCTAAAATCATGTTTTGATTATTTTTTAAAAATCTTATTCCGATTTTATCAGGATTACGATATATTGTTAAAATACACATTCAATATTGCGAGTTGTTGTTGTTGATTGTTGCTCAAAGGCGTAAAACCCTCTGGTCATCAACGCCTATGGGAAACAATATTGCGAGTTGTTTGCCATTAAATATATTTTAAAGCTGATTAAAACATATTTAGATATTAGGTTAGAAAAAAATATTAAATACAGATATCCTATAAAACAATAGCTTAGACGAAATAAAAATGAGGCTATTTTTTTTTCATTATTATTAATCATAAAAATAAGAAATATGTTACAATGAGATCTACGAGGAATTACAAGCTTAAGTTGTTATAAGTAGATATTCATTATTTGTCTAGCAGCCGAAATATTTAGTAGTTCCAAACCAATTTGAACTTTACACTATTTATGTGTTATTACTTTACACTATTTATGTGTTATTCCATTGGGTTGTTAGCCCATTTAACACTTAGCATAATTAGTATACATAGACTTTTTTTTAATTCGATATTCCCTTTATTCGATAAAACCTTTATTTCCCTTAAACAATGTTGTGGTCCGTCTAATCCAGACTTATCCATTCAGATGGACCACGTAACTATTTTTTTCAAAACTTCTAATCTTAACTAATCATTAAATAAGAATATAAACTTTGGAGTGGAAAAGATACATGAGTTTAAAATTGTTTTAAGTAAGTTCTAATTACCTGGTCCTTCTATCCCGGCCTAACTCTTCTACATAAAATTCGGCAACGGATAATGCGGTCATTCTATGGTTGTAAAATAACTGAGGTGAAAATTTATAAAATCATATTTATGTATTGAAAATAAGGAAAACCGGTAACGGATAGCCTGACTAACGCGAAGGAATCAAGTGAATTTAATCGGGACAGCTGAGACTATATTATCTCCATTTCAACTCATTATGCATGAGAAACCATTAGACCGAAGGGTTAATTAGTATCTGACAAGGACCGAGCAAAAAGTAACAACAGTTGGGCTTCAGTTGCAAATAATAGATGAACGGAACAGCTATGATTCCGGGACAACTAAAGCTCGAGCTCATTTTCATACTGTCAAATATGTAGTCCAAACCTTGGCAAACAAAGAAACCTACATTCTCACTAATTATTCCGGTTTATTCTCCTCTTCATAAAATATTCATTGTAGTCTTACGTAGAATGAAATTAAGAAGGAAAAATTCGATTGGACCAGGAAATAGGTAATTGTTAGCGAACTGGAAAAAAAAATCTTAAATTTTTATCTTTGGATTAATAAACAATCTGATTATACAATGTTCGGTAACTGCTTTCGTAAGATTAATCGAAGACATGGGTGCATGTAAATTTTATGTAATAAAAATATTAGTTTAAGATAAACTGAATTTAATGATTTTTTATTCTTATTTTAGACGGTAAAACTCAATTTTTATCTTCTGAAAACTACCACAATTTAATGTTTGGAAAAATTGAGCAAGGGTTTAGGTAGGAAGGGGTATTTAAAGTATTGTTACTAACAAAAAATTCTTTTTATCCTAAAATGCCACATAGCACGGTCATCAATCATCACTCATATCGATTCATGCATTCAATCCCTATGCCTGTTGTAGATCAAATCTTAATGCGTAGAATCAATTGTTATTACCAATTGTTGTAAACAACGTAAAGCAGCTCTGAGAAATTTAATTGTTCATTTTCTATATGTACTGATAATGAATACAAATCAAAAGAACAAAGATTATTACAAAATTTTAGGCTGATAAAAGATTTCGGTAATATTAACTCAATTTATATCCGTTACAAACAATAGAGAGAGGGGCTGACTGCTAGGATTCATCAATATTTAATAAATCAATTTAAATAGAAAAAAAAATATTAGTAATATAATTCCATCTTGTTTTTGGAATCTATTTATTTCATGATCATTCATGCCATTTTGAGTTATTTATTTTAAATACAGTGCTCACATTCTCATATTACTTATCAAAACATTAAGCTGTTAAATAAATTATTTCTCAACAAACCTAAGTATTTCTTAAAACTATTGTATTTACTGGAAAAACTACTTTTGATACATTTGTTTTCGACAGGATTAACAAAATCTTTAACTAATGGGCTTAAAACTACACTAGTGGACAATAGCAGAGCTGTAGTATATTATTTATAAAATATATTTGGATAGTCCAAGATTCTCTTGTATATGATACTCAATTCAATTGATCTTTTAAGTGCTAAAAAATTTTATATCCACTAAGAATAGATTAGAGTATTATTATTTCTGTCTATCGACATCTGCTAATAAATTTTTAAAAAAATCTATACTGCTACAACCCATGAGGAACAATGGCTGAGCAAGGAGGTGATTTGTTCTAGATCGAACTCAACCATCAGAATTTATACAGCATGGGTGGACCCCGAAGAGGTCCCATACCCACGGGGATGACAGTAACAGAATAAATAATTATCTGTCAGAGAATCGAAACAGGGTTCTAGGAGTAATAGCATAGCGCCATTTTATTATTTTGCGTATTTTCAAATCATTGTTGTTCTTTCTCTCTGAATTTCATTCAAGCTCAATTATTGCCTTGGGAACCTTTCTCATGGATAACACATAAACGAAAGGTTACCTGAACCTTTCGACTTGACCCTTGAGGGTTCAGTAGCTCTACCAAAACAACTCCTCCTCAGAGAACCCAGTCTAATGGTGGTTTGAAGCAAAACGTTCTAGTGTGATTGTTTTTAGTCGTGTATTTTAAGTATTTTGGGAAACTAAACACGAACTTGAAGTTGTCCAGCAATTTTTTTTTCGACAAATAGAAGAACTTCCTTTTTTAGCAAAAGATAATCCTATATTAAAATATACAGGAAAAAAATCGTCTATAATTAATGATCTAATAATTTCAGATTTTTTTTGTACTATGATTTGTTTTCTTGCAATAGGTTGAATGTAAATGTGCTGCAGTTAAAATGGTGTTGAAAAAGATGGTGGGGTGGAATATTGATTTAGTTTTTTGGGATGTTAAACATTAATGTGAATTTTTGTATAAGTTAATAGGTTGTTTATGGCTAATATGAGAAATAAAAAAAAAAATAATAATAAATAAATGACGATTTTTGTTTTTGTCTTACTTAATTAACAAGTACGCTTTTAAGGTAAGGTAATCTTATATGTAAATAAAGATTAGAAAATGACCAACGATTCATGTTGTATACATATTTTTATTTATTTTGCAATGTGTGGTTTCGCCAAATTGACTTCTGTATATCGGCGAAAATTAATAAAAAATCAGAAAATATAAAAAATATATATTTTTTTTATAGAATTTAAGTTTATCAGTTATATCATTATAACCATACGATAATGATATTATTCTAAAATTTATTATTCATATAATATGGAAACACAAATTTTAAAGGCAAGCAGGATCGTAAGCCCAGAGAAGGAAAATATCATTCTTGACATTTCGGACTATGTCGTCCATTATCAAACATTAATCTTAAATTTTTACATTCTTTAAATGCAATTCAGAGTAAATACGATTATAACCCAACTATAATAAATATATTTTAGTAACAGTTTTGAGTTGATTGAAGTGTAGGTCTCGTCTTGTACCTGAAGGACAGAGCGGTTTCTCTATTATTTTGAAACTTGACAAGCTCTTTTTAACATCCATGGATATTTCCTATTTATTAGGTCTCTATAAAAGGCAGAACCTTACAGAAATCCTGCACTTGCAATTAAAATAAAATCTTTTAGCCAACCAAAGTTTGTGGCCGGCTGATATAATTTTTGATAAACGTTTGATAATAGGCATCATATATACATATATATATGGATTTATTTGCATACAAATTTATAATACATACATATATTCTTATTTTATTTATTTGTATTTAATGTGTAGCTTTTTCTTTGTATAGATTTATGTAATATTTTGAGTTTACGAGAAATTTTCGTAAACCGACGGGGTGAGGGGGAATTACAAGCAACAGCATGACTCATATCAGCCAATCGAGTAGATCATCAGCATATATAGACGACCTGGACTCATCTAATAAAAGTCTTTGCGAAATAACCGTGTTGGTCATTTCACTTTTTTAGTCTTTGTGCGCGCAAACGTTTAACAAAAGCATTTAAAATTCCTGTTGCATGAAAACTCCACGTTAAACAAAAAGAAAGGAAAAAGGTTAAGAACATAAATTGTAGGTGACTTTCTCATCTCTATTTGAATATGGGATTACGTGTCAGCTAAATTGTAAAGTAAGCCAAATAAACCCTAAAAATTGTGGATCGTATTGAAAAGTTACGATAAAACTAAATAACATTAAATTATGTGTCGAATGAGTATTATAATGTAATAATTTAATAAAGTGGTATGGTAGTTCATCACATGTTCTGGTTCTGTTTGACTTCAACAAACCAGACATTGAAATGAGAAACAACCGCAGCAGGTGGTTTACGATCATATCGCTTGGCCCAATTATCATTTTCTGGCTCTAATTTTACATATAATTTAATGTTCTAGTACGCGTGGAAAACCAAAAAAAGATCTATTCGAATGAAAATGTCTAATTACTTGACTAAACTAATTAGCTGCTTAATATCATTCTAGGATCGCCAGAAATCCGTTTCATAGTTATTTTTAAATTCATGTTTACCTCAGTTTTGACAAAAATTTGAAAATAAATTGTTTTTGTTATGATGTACTATTTACCGAATTATCATGTTATGGATAGATATACTCTATATGGAGAATCTAATGTTTAATTGTTTATACAGTAACCGATTTGCTAGGATTTACTGTTTTAGGGTTTATGGGAGAAAAACAATAAAAAATACATAATTAGTTACATTATTTTATATATGCTTGTTTGAGAGTGGTTTAGTTTATTCTAAGTTTAAAAACAATTTTGATCCTTTTTTTCTCTCAAGTTTTATTCTTTATACTTTTTCCAACGTTTCGGCCCTCAGGCATTTCTCAAGGTTACCACCTTCAATATTGATGTCATTTCCTTTTTCAAATCTTAAAACTGCAGGCTAATTGCCTTTGTCCCATATAACTTTTTCTAAAAAAATTTTTCTTAGATTTAACCTTTTTTACACAACACTTTTCTTCCTTCCTTCACTTATCATTTACAACTTAAAAAAAGAACCTACCTTAGGTAGAAAAAGTTATATGGGACAAAGGCAATTACCCTGCAGTTTTAAGATTTTGAAAGAGAAATGACATCAATATTGAAGGTAGTATCCTTGAGAATGGCCTGAGGGCCGAAACGTTGGAAAAATTTTAAAGAATAAAAGTTGAAAGAAAAAAAAAAAAGATCAAAATTGTTTTTAAATTAAGAATAATTAGTTACTTTATTAAATTAATTGTGTAATTAGTAAAATTTATAGAACCAATATAAATGCGTTTCCTTGTTAAATATGAGAGAAAATAATATTTAATATCATTTGAAGAATGTTGTATGAGATGTATTTTATGCATCTGGCTTCTGTACAACTACACACAAGGACAGCGCAACCCGGCACAGTAAGAAAAGGGTTGAGATGGACACAGACAGAGTGACCCCGTACGTGGCTGTGTGTTAGCGAAATAGGGGAGGAAGATAGACTGGGCCGGCCTGGGGAGTGAGTGAGAGGAGTAACGGTCTCTCTCAGATCGGGAAAAGCAATTTGTCGCCAAGGCAACTGTTACCTCGGGCCAGTCTTGTCATAGGCTTATCAGTCTTAGGCTACTCCACCGAAATTAGATCATAGGAAGGAAATCTCAAGGATCTACAGAAAAAAAACCTTTATGTGGAATATAGGGAAGAGAGTTTGCAAATATTTATCCATTCCTTAACGTCAAAAAAGTAAATTTGAGGAATGTCAAACTATTTTCGTTTTGATGAGAATATTTACTTGTGACAAAAAAAAAAAGATTGATAAGGTTTTTTGTAACAAAAAAGTTGAAAAGAATGATTGCATGATTAGGTACAGAATCATTAATCAAAAGAATTAAATGGAAAAAATGTCTCTCGTTATCTTTTCGAAAAAGACAATGACTATCGAAAATAAATTTCTACCAATAAGTGTATTGTAATATAATTAATTTGACTAAGTTCCTTAAATAAACAATAATTTTTACCCCAAAAAAATTTACTTATTGCGTGTAGATATATCTTTATATCGATCTTCGTATAATCGCATGAATAACTCAATAATAATAAAACCAAACCATAATGCGCAATGAAATATTTACATTTTTGTTGATAATAACTGAATTTTAGTTGAATGATTTTTTTTTTTTTTTTTTTTTAGAGTGATTTAGTTTTATCATAAATTTTAAAAATCAGCACTTCGTGTAATCACCTGCATTAAAAAAAAAAACGTACTAATACAACACATGTTGGGTGAGGAGGGCAGTACTTTGTAAGGAAGTACTGTTACTAAACCAACGGTTGTGCAAGGAGGTGATTTGATCAGAATCACGCTCGACCACCAAATTTTTACCCAATTAAGAGTACTCACTTAATGAGGCAGGGTGGATCCAGAAGGGGTGCCACAACAGAACTTACTCACGGCTTCAGTAAACAGAAAATAAATTATCTACCACTGCCAGAGTCGTTGGATTTGGAAGAACAGTGCCTTACCAATGAGCTACCCACTCACCTATATATACCTTTTAATTAAGTGAGCTGTTATACAGTGCAAATAAGTGAATTTTTAACAGATAAATGCTGGGCAAAAATTCAGTAAAAATTGCACAAAATTAACTTAAACGTCTGCAAAATGTATCTGATTTTCAAAATAACATAAAAAATATATATGGTAAGAATATTTTCAGTTTTTACAACAATTGTGAGAACTGTTACCTTTTTTTTCATGTATTTACTTAAATTAAATTCTTAAAAGAGGTGAATCCGATGATGTTCTGGTTCTCTCTGGCTTTTTAAAACAATATCTAGAGAGAGAGAAAGAAATAATTAATTTATATGATAAAATGCATTAAATCTTATGAAATAAAAATTGTTTTAACATTTAACTGTTACATGGCATTAAACATAAGTGATCGAATTTTCATATGGCCATGATCGTTTAAAAATGACTATATTTTGGCTTAAACATTATTTAAATTTTGTTTTTCATTTGTTTAATTGTTTTATTATTATTTTATTAAACTAGTATCTGCTGTATGTATTATACCATTTTAATTCAAAGCCAAATTCAATCTATTTTGAGTGGGGATGTTCCTGAAATAAATAAATCTATTGCTCAAAAGGGGTTAAAAAATCAAATGAGCTAGAGCCCAATTACCTACCCCTTTCGAGACCACTTTGAGCAGTAAGCTTCTCTTTATTTTCCTAATTACTTTTATCCTAAACGAATAACTTTGCTTTATATATTTTTTAATTGGTAGTCACCAAAGCTACTCTAGATTAAAAAACATTTTAACACGTTTGTGTACTCGTTCTATTTTACCCTCTCAATGTAATGTCTCAATATACAAAATACGTGCACTAAATGCAATAACAGGATGAGACCAGGTGGTCGTTAATGAGGCTTCCTCAAAGGGAGAACTCGCTGTCAGCTTATAATAGCAAAGAGGTACACTGCTAGCTTCGATAGCAAAGAGGTACACTGCCCTTTCAGTGGAAGATTAGTATCTCTTTGGGGATATTATGCTCCCGTCCACTTCTATAAAGCCGTTCAATTGATTTCGAGCCCAAATCTACCAGAATATTTTACCTCAATCCGTATATAGAAACTCTCTCCTAAATAAAATTTCTTACAGGGCCATGCTCCGACGTTATCGATTTTCTATACATCTACTATGAGATATTTCATATAACTTTTATATGGTAGTTATAGATATTTTTATGATCGGGCCTTAATGGAAAATATTACTATCTCCTACTTTTCGAATTTAAAGCATAGTGCTAACTGGTTTATAACATAAAAAAGCAATAAAAATGATAATGCATATAATATATAATACATAAAATCTTAGCCACAATAAAACATATTCTTTTTCATGTTTAGTAAGTTGAGACCATTTCATCCTATTTGGTGTGGAAATTTCGCTCTATTTCAAGCGCAGTTTATGTATATAGGCATTTTTTTTCTAAAAAAAATATATCCAATTTAAATTTGTTTGCTTTATTACCAGAACCTTTATCGAGAAATGCTCAACCGTCCGTATTCGAAACTAGAGAATACAAGACCAAATATGATAAATATGACCCAATATTTCATATCCGTAAACTTTGTTTTTATTAAATTATTCAAATTTCTAAGCATTATTTAGATTTTTTTTTTTAAATTATTTATTTAATGTAATTTACAACTGTACAAAATAATACAATAGGTAAATATGTAGTATGCTTCATATACACCCATTGGTGGTACTTCAAACATTAATTTAAATTAGAAGGTCCCGTGGCCATCTTCTTTTCAGACGCCTCGGAGGATTATCAGGGATTGTTAAGGATGAAAGATTAAGAATTAATGGGTTAGGATGGTTAAGGAGTTTGGAATTAAAAGACGCATATCTGTTTTGGGTCAAATCTGCAACGACTGTGATGTTAAGGTCTTTATTTAAAATTGAAAATAAAATATATGATATATAAATAATTCAAACATTGAAAAATTTTGGAAAAAAACAAAAACATTACTACAGTCACACAATAACACAGTTAATATAAATTAAAAAAATTGAAATTATCAATACAATAGGACTATCCCTCAATAACGATAACTGTAAACAAAGTATTTAGTCAAATTTAAAAAAATAAAAATGGATGGATAGAGCAACATAAAAGTAACCCATATCTTCAAGAGGGTCATTTAAATATCATAAAATTATATTTTAATGAAAAATAATACTGATAAATAGCAGGGGAAGTACGCAATTTGATAAAATCAGAATTTCGGCAAAAAATACTTTATTCCAATTCCGAATTTCGTAGCAAGACTAAGTACTTGGTTGAACTATAGCTCGACGATGAGCATAGAGCGAACGGAGAAAGGCCTAACTATGGAAACAGGAACGGGAGGCCAAGGGTTAGAGGTAATATCGGTGAGTCATACAAGAGAGAGCTCTATGTGTAGGTATGTGCTTTCATTAGAGGACTCCGCCAGGCCATCCACAATATTCTCCACCAATAGCCAAGCTATCACCATACCTCTCCCCAATACACTTCCACGTCTACCTGCTCGTACTGTCTTCTATACCTCTCTCTACTCGGTGTCTCGTCTCCTTAGCTCAAAGGTCTCTGTCATCTTCAATTAGCCATAGAACAGCTTTATGCTCATTAGGCAAATATGGCTGATAAATGTAGAAGCTAATAGTTATAAATTGTGTTTTGCAAAATTAATTAAATTTGAATGAATCAAGAATTCTTTTCACTTAATATATGTAGTGAAAATAATCAGTGGTTAGAACATAATCAGCTTGAAATAAAAAAAGATAATGACTCAAATAATTTAAGTTAGGAAAGGAAAAACGTGGCTCGTGAGCACACACAACTTTTTGAGGATATTATCATAGCTATTTGATTATATTTTTGTAATATATGTCAGATGGGTCGAGTTCACATATTCAAGTAGTAAGTTCTTTTAGCATTTCCATAGATCATTTAAAGGCAGAAGTGAACGAATCAAGATCTGATTGGTCCGATATTGGAAAAACTTTCGGAGAGCAACTGTTAGAATTTTGGAAATCGAATATCTTGCTACTGTAATTGAACCCAGATTTGCAATAAGGGGCAAAGCAACATTTCTTTGTGTTAGTGTATGTTTTTGTAAGCTATATTGATAATTTGCTCGCACCTTTACCCATCCTTCCGGTTCAGAGAAGCTCCAGGATCTTCCAAAGTCCTTCTTTTTCCTCTACAAAGGGGGAGGGGAAACAATTACTGTTTGGAGTTCTCCAGGCTGAATTTGAATTTTGTAAATAGGAATGATTTTGATTAAGGTATTACTTTACTTTAATTTTTATTTTACCATATGTAACCGATCTAGATCGAAGCTGATATCATTCCTTCTATTAAACTCCCTAACCATCCAATCCACTAGTTTCTAACCTTGTTTCCTCTTCTATTCCTGACAATACTTCGAGGTGCCTGATAAGAAAAGGGGCACGAAACCTGCTAATGTAAAAACGTCATTAGAGTGCTAGTATAGTTTGGAGTCATTAGGTACTGTATAGTTTGTATTTTGATTACTGAGGCATGTTACAATGAACTACCAAATTCTAAAAAAAATCAGACAGTTTAAAGAACTTCCGGGTTAATGTTATATATAAGGCAAATAATATAAAACGTAGCAACGTTTTAAAAATGTATTACTAAAACATTATAATAGATGAATCATTAAAAAAAAAGGAACTCTCGTAGCTCAAAACATTTTAATGCATTTTAAAGCTGGAATAATATACTAATGAAAATTAATGAGATTTAGTAGGGAGTAGTGAGAGTGATTATGGATGATGTCTCCCCAGCCGGCACTCCCCATGCATAAGTGCCTCGTTCCAGTTAATAATAATACCACATACAGTCGGCATGTGGGGCCTGTTAATTTTTGATAACTCATGGGAGGGTGTCATGAAATAAACACGAGGTTAATTGCATCTGATACTCACAGCTCAAAGTTGGAACTCTGGTTTCCATGCCTGCATATTTCATACAAGAGTTAGGTCAACCCAACTCTTCCACCTGACCCTCGCCCGTGGATTTCCGGTCTCGCTGACCTCGGGGAGCAATGAATTTATAAAACAAAACGTTGAATGAAAAATCGTCAAGGTTTGTATAAAAACGAAGATTCGGATTCAGTCCAGGAGCAATTTCAGACCGCAGGAGGTTTCATCTATCGTTCCTATTCTGTCGTTCCAATCTCTCCAACATTGAAAAAAGTCAGGTCGAAAAAGATTAAAAGAATATTTAATCTGACGTAGGATTAGTCACCTTTCGAAAAGACTGAATCTACAGATTTAGGTAAAAACTACAAAATTTTGTTATTTTATATTTCTTTTTTTTTATATATATAAAAATATAATAATGTTTATAATCCTCTTTTATAATAAAAAATTATGGAATTCTGCTATGTAGAAAAAATAGATAAATTTTAATTTAAAAAATTATGAAATATAAAAAAATAAAATACTGTCCGTTTTAGTATCAAAACAATAACTACATTTAATACATTTCGCTGAACACCAGAGGTGCCCAACCTTTTTATATTACCTGTCATAACCTAGGATTCCCCATATTGAGGCGTGCCACAACCACCCTTCTCTTCCCTATACCCTAACCACCTTCAAAATAATTATTTCTATACATTCTAGAAGCTAAATTTTAAAAATATTTGTTCTCTCTGTAAATTTTTATGACATACCTATGGAATGAAAAAGTAAATAACTTCTAAAATTTGATATTATTGGATTTTTTATCTGTAAAGGTAATCACGGTAACAATAATATTTTTAAAATATCAGTATATATATATGAGCAAAAACAATACGATATTTTTTTCTGGTTAGATAAATGATTAATACATTTTTATAGTGAGAATAAAAATAATTAAGAAGAGAATAATAGAGCTAAGAAGTTATGAATTTTTTATCAGCCTTTTTTTTTTTCACAAACTTATATTAAACCAAATGAACCAGAATATCGTTGATAAAATCATTTATTTCTTAATGACAACTTTTAGTTTGCCCTTCACCTCATCACCAATCACTAACAAGCTTCCACTTGATTTAAAATTTGTATTATTGGGACAGTAATTTTGTTACTTAAATAAAATCTACCGAGTTTAGATAACTCTTTCATCTCAGAAAGATACTCGAATATTATTTCAATAACATTGTTATAAATACAAATTTAAAAACACACTGGCCGACCGCGTGCCAAGTAAAACCTCCACTTCCTGACACGTGCGTCTTTAATTAGGCACTTCTGTTGTACTGAATATTGATCTGTTGTACACAAGTCGTTGTGTAACAAGCAATTGTAATTTTGTTTTGGTTTTTTGCCGGTTTTTACCACATTTCCTGAATCCGTTCCGTTCTACACGAAATAACATATATATTCTTCTTAAATTAAATGAAAACATTACATTTATTTAAAAAAGCAGTATTTAAAAAAAGGAAAGACAACAAAATATTTTTTTTTTAAATCAGTTACTTGAACTCAGAGGTTCCTGAACGAATAATTAAGGTGGACTATGAAAAAGGTTTCTTTTCTATATTGATTTTTTTTTTCATGAATTTCTAATATGATTAATATCATATTATCAGATTAATAATATTATTATTATTATTATTAAAATAAATTAATTTGCAAAGCATCTAATAATTTTCACTTCCATGTATTAAAAACCTACTTCACCTAAGCCATAGCGAATATTTTCATAATAAAATTCAGGAATCATTGGAATAACCAATATATAATCATTGATTAAATAAAAAATATTTATAATATGGATAAGAAGTTAATTATTTTAGTCAAAAAATATAATATTAGCAACATGATTTTTATGAAAATTACAATTATTTTTTTTGCATGATATTAGAAGCTAGGGACTAAGGAAATAGTTACTTCCATCCTCATATTTGCCGCTGAGAATAATTCCTTAGTTGAAAAAATGATTTCCAACAATTTTAATTTGAGTATAACAGTTATAAAACATATACTTTTTAAAATATTTTTTGTTACACTTTTTAACCAGACTAATCATAATGATGGGTAAGTAAATGAATGAATGATTAAAAAATACATGTTTCCAAATTATTGCGATATCATGAATGATTTTCGAAATCATTTTTACTGCTGATTTATCGCGGGCATAAACAGTAATAAAGTTTCAATAAAAGCGATTTAATCATCAATTATAAACTTCATTCAGTTTTTAGCGTAATAATGCTTATCGAGAGATAAAGGGAACATTAATTAGAACTCTCTATACCCTGTTGGATTTCGCACCATCCCCGGCACACAACTTTACACTTAAATAATGACTGAGTGGATGGGATGATGTTTGCTCTTTTATTTAAACAAGCTGCTGTCCCATTTCCCCGCTTGGCCGTCCGTGTCAACTGTAAATAATAATCTACAATTTGAATATATTCAATTCAAACGTACCTGGAGGTCGATTCATTAATGCATTCAATATTATAAAATAGTATTTAGTTAAAGTTTAATAATGTTTATATAATAATTTCATTTCAAAAGTATAAAAACTTTTAAAATTGAAAAAAAAAAATGTTTCAATCTTAATAATGTTTATATATGTAAATAATAAATTTCATTTCAAAAGTATAAAAACTTTTTAAATTAACAAAAAAGATGTTTCAATCAAGTATTTTTTTAAAACATATTTATCTGTTACCAGGTAGCCCGGGGGAGACCATATTCGCTTCTTATAACAGTTTGATTTTCTTTTTACAATTCATTGTGAAGACATTCATAAGACGGAGAAGTCGAATCGTGTCTTGAATATACTGTATATATTTTTAGATTTCTTTTAAACTGTTTTTAACTGACTTGAGATTACTATTGTATTGCAATGACAATATAATTTATGAGGTATCATAAAATTAAAAAAGACTTAAAAAATTTGAATAAGGAAAGGCTCATTGAATAAGATATCCCCAATTTCTTGTGAAAAGTTATCCATAGTTATATTTTTGGCATTGATGGCTAAGAACGAGGTTAAATATTAAAACTGAGATTTTCTTCTTAATCACATATATAATTTGAATAACTTATTCTAGGTAGGTGAATAGGGAGACCACCGGAAATCCCGCTGGTTGATGGAAGCAGGCAAGGAGGCCTATAAGAAACCGCTCCAGCCAAGACATAATAAAATTATAAGACTACATAGACGAATTTGGAAAGGAACGCGGTTACGAAACACATCAAATCCGAAGCATTGCTCTAGAAAAAGAAGTACAAGAGGTTTTTTAAATATATGACTTTAAGAATATAACTTTAGGAAATTGTAATGTGCTATATAGTACTAAAATTTCTCCTTCATGAAAGGCTTATTCATTACAAGCTTCCTCTGTGGTCGAGCGATCTGATGTTCGAATCCGGTTTGATATTTCTTTTTTTTTAGTTTAATTCATCCAACATCTTTTATCAATTTCAGCAGAATTTTTTTTAATGCCTATAAACTTCATTAGTATAAAAGCTTAGTAGATGGATCAAACTCACTCATTCTTAAGTAGACAATAAAACTTAACACTTGCACCCCTTAAGAGGCCTTAAGTTCCCCCTGTTGAATACCTTTCACCCTTGGAGAATAGCCTTCACAAATTGGCCCCTGACCGATAACGTTAGGTGTATCCACTCCTGATATAACACTCTTTGTCTGATGAGATTAGTGTGTAAACCGAAACGTATTTAGCGCCTGGGAAAGTAAAACTACATTATATATTTTAGAATATTCAATACAAATCTGTTAGAGTTTATAAACCGATAAAGATGCAAAAAATAAATTAACCCAAATTTGAAAATAATTTAGGTAACCCAAAAATATGCAAAATCCTGTAGTGGATTTATCTCATTCTGAAACCAAAATCAAATATAAAACGTAAAATTATGTTGGAATTGATCCCCTATGAAGTTGCAAGCATGAATTTAAGGCGCAAAATCCTGGAATTAAACATTTTTAGTCAAATATTTCTGGAAAATTTTTATGAGTCAGATTTATCTCCTATGCATCACCATTTCTCATGCATGTATATCGATGGACACTTCACAGAGCCAAGCTTTATATTTTATAATAAAAAAATATTATAAATTTTTAATCTGTTTTTTATCACTTAAATTGTAAGTTACTTATTGGTATCACTTAAAAAAATTATGTAAACCAAAATTAGACTTTCTATTCATATTTTTTACATATTTTAGATACAATATCTGTGAAGTTGACCATAAATACTCTCATCATTAAATATATTAAAAATATCCGCTACAAAATTTTATTTATTATTTTTTTATTTCTTAGAAGAAAAATGATCAAGGGCGATTGTTATAGGTGTTTTAACTATTATGGTACACTATACATAAAGGACAAAATAGTGTGTTGCGAACGGACTCCAAATTCTAAAGGATTTTACGTTTCGCTTTAATACACGGTTCTGCCCTTTCGGTGATCGTATGTACTTCAAATCAGAAGGGTTTGAGATCAAAGAAGGATTGATAACAATTTATATATATTAAGGATAAAATGAAATGAGCTGTAGAGAGGAGTGTAAGCCAAAAGATTATATTATACTGTTATTGAGCTATAAGAATTAAGATAGTGGGATATATCATTGAGATGAGACGTTTATGAGATGCGTCACCACTTCGTGTTAGAAAAAGAAAAATATGCTTTGCTCACCTGTGAGATTCCCATATCAGATGGGTCACCTGGGCCCTGTTTCACAATAAAGTACAAACTAATACTATTAGTCTTGTAGATTTATCTTAATTCAATTACACAGACTTGTACAATAGTATCTTGTACATTAGTATTTTTTATTCCTGTTATATCACTAATTATCATCCCTATCAGGAAAAAATGAAGTATTAGTATTATTACCACACTAGTTTCTACACTTGTACTATCAACTAATACTATTAGCTTTCATTATGAAACAGGGCCCAGGTGTATGATTTGATGCTGAAGTGCTTGCCTCCAGGCTGTGTGCCTCGCTCTGTTCCCTGGCTTCCTAGCTGGACAGGTAGTCTCTACGGTGTCGTTATAACTGAATGAGCCCAGGCCAGAACTTCCTGGAGAGTCCTCAGGCTTAAACTTGTCAAGGAATTAGACGCTGATGTGGCAGTTGCCGTATATTTTACCATAGATGGCACTGGTAATGGTATATTCCTGGGTCTTTCACACAATTAAAGTGACTCCCCTTATCATTTACTCAAAACCTAAACTGAGAGGTACTTGCCCCGAACATAGTGAAAAAAAAAGTATAATGAATCAAATAGAAAGAATAAAGAAATATTATCGATGTAAAACAATATATTAATTATACTAATTATATAATGTAAAAATAAAATAAACACAAATGAAAGACGATTGAAATAAATTAATTACATCTTAACACGCATTCACACCTAAATATAAGCTTTAAAACTAAAAATATGACTGTTGAAAAATTTATTACCCTTTATAAAATATATTAAAAATTCAAAAGATTGAATTCAACATAACAATCAAATAAATAATCAAATTAATCAGAATTGTTGTTTGGAGGAAGATAGTCCGGGTGGCAGTCAATAAAGGTATCAAGGTATTAAAAGAAAACTATTTATAGTTAACCAACTGTTCTATATTTGGAAGGTTTTTGTTGATACCTCAACAAAAACACTTTTTAGGTAAGCTCTCGAATTAGTAGGTATACGGTTATTTCGAAATATTTTGTAATTTCGCAAGATTTAATCTGAAAAATTAATAAAAAAAGATTTATGTTTAAATACAATATTACAAACATATCTATTATAAACAATACTATAAATATATCCATTATTATAACAAATATCAAAACTGAAATTCATCAAACCATTATTTTTAATAAGTAAAATTTCAGTCATCATTGTAAGAACTTAAAATATTCACATTATATAAATTATTCATCTACAGATACATTGCTCTTTCATCGAAATTCAATTAGGTGAAAAAATATATATATTTTATTATCCTTCCCATTGCAATTATACCTCGGCATGGACCAGGCATGAAATTTTATAGCTCTTTCTACCATTTAACGATCTTTGACTCCCCCTGATTTTTTCCCGGTTGGGTGAAGTTAAAGATGATTTTATTTATTATAGCTTCTCATATTAAAGTTCGTTAATTAGCAATTAAACTAATTTAAAATTGACATATTTTCCTTATTGAAATAACACAAAATATTTCCATTTCTACAACATTTTCCTTATTAATGTCACGTTTATGTATCTTTTTTTCCTTTTCAAATTATAAAATTATCCTGGTAAAATTATTTTTTATAATAAACGTGCTACACTTATCTCTGAAATAAATCAATTTTTTTTAATCCTAAGAAATATGCATTTAACCTCTCTTAGTTAGTTTTTTTTATCTGTATATGTTTTTACCATGTGAGTTAAGGTATGAAATAGGTCTAAATTTACTTTCGAATAAACAACTCACTATTTCCAGAAAGAAATAAGTTGTTTGAAGATGATAAAATATAGAAGTATAAATTAAAACTATTTCTACCTTGACATTTTATTCAAAAGCATACTCCATCATGGCAGACTGTGGATGGTGGCTCAGACCTATCGCTGTGGCAAAGGAAGGGAGCTAAATAATTCAGCTAGAAGGGTGGGCTCTCCAACTTTATTTCATCGAATGCCTCAACGTATTGACCACCCGATATCAAAACAACCGCTGGAATTAAATTTTTTATTTTACGTCAAGTGTCTTGAAAAAACCTTGAAGCAACGGTCATTGACAGATTCTACTGTCCATATTTTATCGTTTCTCATAAAGAAATGAGGATTTTCAGTAGGCCCAGTCGTTCAGTCTTCCAACACCTAAATTATATAATAAGCTAAAACTGGGAATTTTTTTAACTCGGCGAAGAAATATAATATTGAGAGATATATTTGGCATACTTGATGTACACACTGCTTACCCCAAGTATTGTCCTAGTGGACAGGTTTATTATTCTCTAACAGATAGAAAGAAAAATTGAGATCAAAAGCACTAATGAGTTACTTATAATATATAATACAAATATAGTAGGTCTGTCGCACTATGCAAAACATATCATAATAAATAGCAAAATAATTGGGGAATTCAGCAGGTTCGAAATTATCTTTTAATGCAATGCAATTGTGAGGGATGTAATAATCCTTAAATAAATATCTAAATACTTACACTACTCAAGTAAATCATTTAATTATTTTATTCATTAATTAGGAAGATAAAAGTAATTAGTATCCTATTTATTTAAGAGAGACTTGCACAGCTTCTAGCCAAAAAATCAATACTAAAGCCTTTAGGTTTAACGCAACCAAAAGTAAAAAATAGATAAACAAAAAACCCACAAAACCACATTCATATAAGATATACAAGATACAAGGTATAACCGCAAATTTTGATTTATCATTAGTTATATATTTATCGTTTATACTTGCCCACGCTCAGCAGAGAAGGGGGTGAGTTAAAGGGAAAAAAATACATATATAAATATGATTGCAAAAGAATAAAAAAAGACTAAACAATAAAGAATAAATTACTCCTTAGGCGCCAAGTTATATTTTCTTGGAAACAACGAAAACCACGAAGCATTATGCCCACAATATAACTAAAATATACCCCTATGTAAACAATTGTTGAATTATGACCAGTGGCGAATACCTTTACATGTAGATAACAGAAAACGTAGGGGTTTACCTACCCATCGGTTGAATTATCGTAATATTCCGTGAACAACAACAAAAAAAAACATAAGTAAATTAACAAGTTGAAAGCAGAGTAAGATCAGCAGAACTATGTGTACAAAAGTTTAATAATAAGAAGAAATATATGTACACGGAATGTGTACAAAAGTTTAATAATAATAAGAAATATATGCACACAGAATGAAAAAGGAAAAAAAAATAATTCTTATCAATTAATAAAACAATTAAAACTTATAGCTTGACTTAACCTTAACTTAAATGCTTAACCGTAATAACTATATTTACATTATTTTCCAAAAGAGTATAAAAGTGAATATAAAATAAAAACAAAATAAAATTTAGTTCAAACCCCACGTAGTCCTTGAGTGCACTCCTGGCCGAACATAAGGTTGTCCAATATTTCCTTTCCGTCTCACCTTCCCCAGAAGTTTTAGGATGACACCTACTACAACTCTTTTATCCAGGACGTGCTGAAGAAACCTCACTGCACTATATCCCCACTTCTAATGTTAATGACCGTCCATTGCAATGGAACACCATAATTTTGAAAAACCAAACACATACGATGAAATTTCTCATATGATGCTATTTTGGTTCTAAGAGTAAAGACAGAGGGCCTTTAAACTATTTACATTTAACATTGAACAATCGTAATCTGTTCCATAATCAAACTATTACCTTCACAAAACCAAAACCCACTCGTCAGAACATACTTCTTCAAAATCCAACTGTCGCCAACACAGAACAAAACCCACTCCTCTGAACATATTGCTCGTGTTTTGTGTTTCCCATGACAACCGTAACACCTCTAGTCTACACAGATCTAGCCAGCGTTTTTATTTCACCATGACAACCGTAATACCCCTTGTCTACGCAGATATCACCAGTGTTTTTCTTTCACCATGACAACCCTTTCAAAGGCCTACCATCCGACCAATACTATTGCAAGAGTGTCTATACTCATTAATAATATTGTACCATATAACATACTATAAGTACTTAGTTTATACTTATGATATTTTATTTCGATCCATGTTCGATAACTGCTCAGCACTTCCGGTGCTAATACGGTTACGCAAAAAGCGCTCCAGTTTTAATGAATATTTTTATCTTAGTAATTATTTCACTTTGATTTATTTCAGTTTTACATTACACATTTTTTTGATGATTTACGGGGAAAAATTAATCTATGCTTACACAAGTAGAGATGACCATCACCTCCCCAATGGAGATGGTCCTCCTAACAAGAAACTTTATGAGTAAGAAAATGGCGTAATAGTCCTGTGGCGTAGAAGAAGAGAAAAAAATATGGGTTTGGATTATAAAAAAAAAAAAAAAAGGAAAAAGAATTATATAAAATATAAAAAGGAAATATTTTGTTCATGTAGGACAGGTATAAGTGTGTTTTTTTTGTCTGATTTGAAAGCTATAAGTCTGCGGCAGAAGACAAAATTTGGTAAATATATACTTCATATATTAATTTGGCGGGAAAAATCTCTCTTTCGGTCTTTATCTGGCATTTAGTAATTAGTTGCGTTTTAAATTTGTGTATTGGAAATAAATTCTGTGGTTATGGTTTGTTCATTTGTTATACGTTGCATGGTATTACTTAGATTAAACGGAATTTATCTAGCTCTTGGAGGAATACTATTCAGAGTAATATTTTTGTAGAGTACCTACTTTAATAAGTATATGTTGATTTAATATCCCAAAAATCAAAGAAAAAACTTTTAGGGAGTTTAACATTCGGCTTAGGGGTTAAAGATTTCCTATTTGATTTGATTTCGTAAAGTTTAAAAAAAAATTATCTTGATTACACGGCATTGCCTTGCTCCTCCCGAGTTTAGTGAATGACAGACTCATACGAGTGAGCAATGACTAATTGATTTTGATGTATAAGAATCAGGACAAATCAATGTAGCAATGTCCGTGAATTGCCAAATTGATGAATATTTGCCCTTTAGCAAATTTTAATAATAGTTCATACTATTATTTTGCAATCTTATAAGTATAAAAAGGGAAGAAGATCTTATTAAATACAAGATAATTAAAATTGCCAATAATTTTTAGGATTAGTTTAAAGATGGGTAATTTGAAATCCAAAACGTTGTCCAAATCATAAATAGAATGTGTATGAAACTTTAACGGTTTATCTCTGGATATTGTTCCATTGAAGGATATATGGAATATATACTCTTAGCAATATACACTCTTAGTTTATAATATTACTAAATAAAAATATAATAACACTATTATTTTCAATCCACCATCTCGCTTTTTACAATTTTTTATGTTAGTCCTTCAATAAAATCCGAAGTCGTAGATCTGATCAAAAGGAATAAGCCTCACATTATTAAAGGATACTGAAAGGCATAATAGAATTGGTTTATGATAATAGTAAATAATGTACATCATCCATAAAATATTAATCTGAAGGCCCGGATAATATCAGTTAAAAAAAAATGCACTTAGTTATAGAAGAGAACCTACCCCCGAACAGAAAGAATACTTTACTAAGGCCCGAGGCCTAGCTGTTCATCAATTTCCAGAAGGGTAGATCTTCATAAAGTCCAGTTAATGTAAACACGGCCTCCTCCCCTTCTTTCTACATATTTTATCCCACCTCCGGATCATCTTCCACCCCGCTAATCCCCTGTTTACACATATGCCTCTCCCATTAATATACAATGGCCATTCTAATCTCACTCAGTCCTCACCGGTCGTCATTGTCTGACGGAGGGATGACTCAGATAAATTTAAATGTGAATAATTAGAAATAACAATGGCGCTCACGGGGCCTGAGATTGATGATGGGCGAGGACAATCTGTCTAAATAAGCGGAGGCCGTTCTCCAGGCCCGGGCACAAAATAAACCAAATGAGAGCCTTCCACAAGCAGCCCCATTCACCTTTTATACATCATACACCATCTTCTATTATAGCCCTACCTTCATTATTCTTAATTGGCCCGGCTTCTCTTGTCATAATAAATTCTATTGTTTCCTGAAAACAGCGTGTCAACTGGGTTCCTACCTCTTGACTATCCCCATCGATCCAATATAATGAGAATATAAATTTATGTCATCAATATTCACTAAGAGTGTTTTCGAATAAATATATACGAATAATTAAAAAATATCTGATGACAGAATGGTTCAAAGATTCTACATACAATTAAAAATTTTATTAATTTCATAATGAAATTAATTTATATTTTTTGAAATTCATTCCAAAGCTCGAAACTTAAAGACAACGTTTGTTTAACCAGTGCAACTGGTGGATACCCACCATTGTAAGTTGCATAGCAACGATTGGATTAATGCCTAATTTAGTAATATACTAATTACGTATACACAATAATATATATGTACTTTTTTTTACTTTTATATAGTCTTCTGCAATTTCAAATAAGTGCAAGTAAAGAAACACATTCATAAATATATATAATTTTTTTTTCTACTTCTATATAGTCTTCTGTAATTTCAAATAATTGAATGACCACCAGGTTTTACACCATTAACAAAAAACAACAACAAATAATTGCAAGTAAATAAACACATTTATAAATATTTTTTTTACATCTATACAGTATTCTATAATTTCAAATAATCCCATGTAAAGAAACATATTTACAAATAATTTTAGAACACCCAATGAAGTTCAGCTAATTTTATACCTCAAAAAATTCCTAGTTGTTCTCAGGTGTATTGCATCAATTATAAACTCTTTTTCTTTTTTTTTCCATAGGTGGTTGCGAGAACCCGTTGGGAATGGAGGCGGGAACTATTCCCGACGAAGCTGTCACGGCCAGTTCATCCTACGTTCCTAATGTGGGCGCCAAAAATGGAAGGTATGTATACCGTGCATTATAAATTTGTTGAAATAATTATTTTTTGTGTTCCTATTAAGATCGTTGACATCATATATTGAATCCATTCGGTTTTCATTCAAAAAGACTGGATTATTATTAATAAAGTCTCCTAAACAATGCTGAAAAATGTACAAATAGGTTATTACCTATTAGTATCCTAGTAATTTAAAATTTAAACTAGATAATTTAAGGATAATGAATAATTGGTTAATAAATCTCTTAAAGAATTGAACTTTTCTTTTTAAATAAAACACAAAGTGAATATAACCTCAGCATTAAGCGAAGTACCTTACATAAGAGAGAAACAAGACCTAGTATTAGATTTCACAAATGTCAACCGTAGATAGAGCTAAATGGAGACTGTTCGGGTTGGGATTATCCGGAATTTACAGTCGACATCAACCGTACATTAGAATGCTTCCATTGGTTTACTCTATTCTTGTACAGGCAATTTCGAGCAACGTTACCGAAATATTTTCATTTAATGCATTAGCTTCTCTGTTAAAAGCATACACGCTCATGTTTAAATGCAATTTAAGGGGATTATATTCCACAGATTAAAGTGAATTAAAGCAGTTAAAAATATAACAATTACACCGTTATTGCATTTACTCTCAGAATGTAACGTCCAATTACTATATCAAGAGAAAGATTAATATAATATCCTTATAATATTTATTGACAATATTACAATATTCTACTATTATGGGCCATAAATAATTGTGATATATATAATTTATACAGCCCAATTTATTAAATGCAGTCGTAGTTTATTATTTTTTTAATTTTTTTTATTTATTAATTTTCTTTATGTAATAATTGTGGTCTATTGATTGACTTTATTGAACGATTGCCTGATATATGAAGGTCCTTATGATGTTTAAATAGGCGAAAATTTAGCTGTATGGATAGAATAGTTTTTAATTGTTGAGGCTTCTTGGCCTTTTTATCTGGTTCAATTTCTGTAAGTAAGATTTACTTACATTTTTAATTAATTAATGATTACTCCTTAGCTAATAAACTTGATATTCCTTTGAAAAGTATTTATTTGATGTATAACTTGTTGCATCAACCTTTCGTAGCGCTTCTCCGTTTTCAGGATGTGACATGATGATTTGTGTGTCGTCATGCTCAAAATAATGAGAGTGAGAAAAATAAATAAACGGAGATAGAATAAAATTAAGTTTTCTTCTTGATTTCTAGTTATAATAAAAAAAATGAGAAAAAAAATTGTTTGAGATGGGAGGGATCTTTTAGGTCTGTTTTAGGTCTCTGCAAGATTGTGCAGCAGGTCATAATTCTTGTGGACTCAAGTATGTTTGAATAAGTTTTGTCCTATTATCAATCAAAATTGATATCACCTGTCCTTAGGCGAAGACATATGATATCTAGGTGTATTAAATACAGTTCAACAGTCTCAGGCATTAAATTAACCTGCATCTATGCAAAATTCTCGAGCCACTATTATCAAAATAAGGTTTCAAAATTGTTTAAATTTGTTGGCGAAACTAAGTAAGTACATAAACTAAGTAAATCTTTCTTATTGATTTTCGTCAAAAATTGTTCTTGGAGGACCTTCATCATTTTCCAACCAAAAATCTCTTGCATACAGAAAAAAAAATCGTATTTTTTTTTGTTTAAAGAAACATGTTCATAGTATTAAGATATGAAAAATACAAATTAAAAACGCGTAATTGTGCGTATAAAAAAAAGATAACTTCTCTAAAAAAAATCCATTAATCTTAACTTGATATGAAAACTTCTAAAACTTAATTTCATTGTTCTATTATGCAATTTTTGTTGCTGGGTGTTACTACGAATGTGAGTAAATGCTACTGAAATAGAACAATTATTGTAGAAAACTGTTTTAAATAATTATTACACTTACTTCATCACACTAAATGGATGTCTAACAGTACTGGCTTGAATTGTGTTAGGAACAAAACTCATTCTTTTTTGTCCCTAAAACCGGTCAATATCTATCCTATCCAATATCTAGAAAGCGTTAGTCTTGATTAAACAGTTAAGGATAAAGATAACAGGGCCAATTGAACGAGAATTTTCCATAGCGGTAGAAAGGGAAAACAGAGTTCGGAACAAATTCTAAGGAGTATAGTGAGCATTAATGTGAAAGACCAAAGCGGAAGACTGAATTGGCAGTCAAAGAGAAGTTAGGCGAAGTGCGGTAGTGGTAGATCGGAAGTCGGTGTCCGCACTGCCTACCTGAGCGAGGCTTTAATCAGTGTCTCCTAGTGTCCTTTGTTTCCGGTCATTGTACATCTTGTCATTCTAGTTAGGCGAGGCTTCGATCCTTTTTCCTCAATCAGCCAATGCCTGGTCTGAGGTTTACCGTAGCTTAATAGATCAAAGCTATCCGCCTACTGACTGGCTGATTTACCTTCTCGCGGGATTATAACTAAACCAATCCAAGCCAACAGACTTTGGAACTGATTCCTTTAAATTTTGTCATATATGAAACAAATCCATGCAAGTATTAGGCCAGCACTTAGTATAATTAATTAGATGGGGGTGAGAGGTTAAATCAGTTTTTTTAATCAATTTTATCGCTCGCCGCTAATTAACTATCCATTTTAAAGAGGACTTTGTTCACAATTTTCTGGGTTTTTTCTAACTGAAGCAGAATACGATGACCAGAGGGATAGGTGATATTAAGAGTACCAAAATACCTATTAATTCAATGTAGGAATTTTATTTATTTATTTTTATATTATATTGTATTAAAACATATTAATATTATTTGTATTTGAATTAATTTAATTTTTTTGTAGATTATTAAAGATTTTGTGGAAATGGGATGTTCTTTGGACTAAAAAAGTTATTAATATTACTACTTTAAAAAAAATCTAAGTAAAAAAAAAATCTAAAAACTACTTAAAAAAGTATCATCCCAAAATGTATAGAAAATATTTGTAAGTTATTTCTCGTAATTTAGTTTGTATTTTTATTTTATATTATTGTTCATAATTTTAACATTTCGTTGTTATTAGCAATGCTTTCTGGAAATCCTTGGCTTTTGATGAATATATGGGTCTTTAATATTGATTTAAGCACATTTATTGACTTTCTGGACTTACTTATTGACTCGATAAAAGTACCGAAACAGAAAATTAAAAAAATTAACATTTGATTAGAAGTGAAATCTCGTCGCAGATTTCAATTTTGTATTTAATTATGGAATTGATTGGTTTGGTGTTATTATTTGAATTAAAGATTATTGTTTGACAACTGTAAATGTGCTTACAAAACAAACAAATAATATTCGTTTTATTTACATTGTGGAATTCGTGTAATTATGCTTTGATAATTATTTAGGAAATAAACGCATGAGAAAGAGGAAATTTTGACGCAATTTTGACGGAAAAATACTACATTTATTTGACAATGAATAATTACCAGTTTTCAGGAAACATGATAAAAGAAAAAATATTTTTAAAAAGTGTATTACCTGTCAGAGATAACGATGGAAAAGTTTTCTCCTTAATAAATTTTAATGAGTTAAGGAGCCTCATTACTAAAATTGCCGTTCTTCAACTTTAAACAAATTTTCAAGCTGAATAAAAAAAGAATAAGTAGGGACCAAACCAAATCTGCTCTGAATCTTATGATAAATAACTAAGAAAAAAAAGACATAAAGTGTGGTTTAATAATATAACCATTGAAAGTGAAATAGAAAGCAGAAGGCAATATTTACTTATTTATTGAATTTATACGGCATAAAAACCAATTTTAACATTTACATCTAATCACTTGTTAACATAAAATATAATATATCTATAACATATCTTTTTGTAATCTACTTAACAATAAATAAATGTAAATAACCACTTTTCCAATCTAATCCTGACAATATTTGAAAGTTTCCGAAAGAAGATCATTCAAGATATAAAATACGTAATTGGAGTTAAAGGGTTGGGTTCTTCTTCCACAATTTCAACGAATTGTATATTAATATTAGTTGATATATTAACAATGTAAACAATAAATATGCTGTAAATAGTAAAAGCAATAAATAGACATTTAAAATTATTATCCCTTATGCGTCGCATGCTTTTCTTAATAATCTAAAGACCTATCCTTGAAGTAAGATAGTGTTTAGTAAGGTAGTTAGTTCGTTTAGTACATTAATATTTAGTTCGTCAACTGTTTCGTTTCAGTAAACGTTTTAATAATTCTTATGGTTTTTCAATACAGCCCTAAAATGGTTTTATAATAGTGTTTATAAATTTATTAAAACCAAGAAATATAAAAAATCGCAATTTTTAAAAATACCTTTTGGATCGACAAAATTCAACAAACTCTGCAAATGTTAAGTTCATGATCGAATAGTGTCCTATAAAACAAACTACTAGCTCCGAAATGGTCCATTGAGTGGTAGCCATTACCTTAAAAGATCTTCAAGTGTCCCGTTAAGAGTAAAGAGCTCATCAGCCCAACGCTCGGGGCAGGCTACCAGGTTAATATCTATGTAAGGATGACTAGTTCAGCAGTGGGGGTAACCACACTATTCTTCAAGAAATAACCTGAAAGAGGGTGCTGTAACTGCCGTAATGTAAAGTTCGATGAATGAAGTGAGTTACCATAATGGTTAAATGTATAAAAAAAAATTATTTTTAATTTTCGGGTACACAACTTCTTACAATATGTCCAACCAAAAATAACAATATTTCGACTTTGTATTGTATATTATGAATACCGGTATTATAATTCAAATTTTGGTTTGGGCCAAATAAAAAAAAAATTTAATAGATAAAAGTAAGGTAGATGACTCAAATATGGTCTCGGACCTTTCATAATGGCCCAGAGCTGAAAAATAATACAAAAATGGGATTATTTGAAAAATAAAAAGAGATAGCATCTGTAGGTAGAGAAGATCTCATAAATCAGGAGGTTACAGAAGAACAGGTTCTGCAATTCACTATTGTAGCTTTAAAGACAAAGGGCGTTGATGTTATTTTTGAGATGAATTTTAATGTTTCTTGTGAATGATACATTTGAGCTAACTGAGAACCTGTTGACGATCGTGATTGCTGTGGATCTCTACTTTCAAGATATCGATTGTTTTGTTGGAATTTAGTTAATATTTCGGGAACCGAAGGTCTGATTGGGGGCCCCATAATGTAGGCACTACTAGCGACCCATGTGGCCAAAAGCCAAACTCTCCTCTAGCGCCCTCTCTAGGGAGAAGATCACACCAGTGAACTGAGAGAGACCCTTCTTTTCCTACAAGCAGTCATTCTTCCTTTACTCTTATTCATCGGGAAAAAAAACAATGAGTGAGTGCATTCTGGAGTGTCACCCAGCAACAGAGGAGGAGAGGGAAATCCAGGAATGCGTAGAAGAAAAAGAAAGCATAAAGTAAGTCCACATCTTTCCTTATAACTCACACCATCATCATTAAAATCCATAGACCTTAATCAAAATATAATTAACTATCTCTAACAATAAATGTTTTGTTTCGGCCACTCCCTACACCACCTGTAACTAATACAATAGATTTCTCTTAATAATGTTTTATTTTCATAATAATTCATCTTCCATTGCAATTAACTTATACAAATAGTCAGTGGACTATTTATTTGTATTTATGAATATGTAGTGACAAATATAGCCAACCAATCAAAGGTGAAGAGCGCCTGACTTTAAGTTGAAAGCGCACTTCATACAGTGTTTTTTAAAGGAAGTGGTTGCACTTCAGTAAAAACAGGTAAAAATTATCTATTAATACTAATAATATGGCTAATCGATTCCTGGACCAGTTTACCACAAACGATCACATTCCTAGACCACTTGTAGTCTTGAATTATTCCTTTCTTATTTTATTTTGAAAGTAGATAAATTACTGAAGCTGTAGACAAGATATCAAAACAATTGATAGAATATTGATTGGGCTATAGCTGTTCAAACCTTAGGTAGACTTTTAGGTGTTTGGGCCACCTCCCTTATTCAACATATATAAGCTAATAAAACGTTGATGTAAAAATATGGAGTTAGATAAGTAATAAAATTTTAGTTTACAAGAATAGTGTTTGCCTGAGTGTGCGTTTACTAAGTATACCTCGGCAAAAATAAAGAGAGAATGAAGTAGCTGGAGGAGTTACCGCAATCGAAGAAAAGATGGAATGTACAGGGAATATGCGGAAGAAGTGCAAACAAATATCAAATCCGGGAGCGAAAACGTTAGCATTTAATAGTATAATTAAATTCAAATAACTAAAGTAAAATTAATTATTTACAGGTAAAGTTAAAGTACTTTGTACAGACATAAAATATTAGCAAAAAATAAAATAAATTGAGTAATAACTGGCATAAGACCGGGTTTGTACGACCAAAATTCGCTTGGCTCATCATTTCTTTCACTACTTCTATCACGGACTGGATAGAGACCAGGCGAAAACCCGAAATCCCTTTTCAAAAAGCCCAGCATCCAAAGCCCCAAAGAACCGCATTAGTATTTTCTTACTTCAGCAGAATTGTATTCAGTCGCAGGGAAGGAAATTTCTGAGTATATAACGATCGTATCTCTTCTTTAAAAATTAATAAATTCTCTGATCTTTGAAACACTCGATTCTCATTTTTGTATATATTATAAATTAATTTTACATATTTATAAGTGTATATATTTTTTTTTGTAAGAATATTTTTTTATAAAAATGAAAATTTTCAAAAAATATAAAATATATGGTAAGGAAATCTTCATATTGATAGTGTAGTATCACAATCCATTGAATGAGTTCTAAACAGTTTAAGACAGTCACAAATTATATAAGTATTTTAACATAAACCAGAGTTTATATCTTATATTTTGTATTATCTTAAGTCAAAACTTAAGAAAAAGAAATAGTATTTTAGAAGAAGAAGAAATAGTCGGATTTATTTTTTAATGCCGACTTCATTGAAAAATTAAGTTCATTTCGATTTTTTTTTTTTTTTTATTAAAAATTATGTAGACAAATTATAGGTGCGTATTGAACAAATGAGACTCTAGACATCAGTTTTAAAAAAGAACTACTTTCCTCGATGTTTGCTAAATAGTACCAGCTATCAATTATTTTATTTAATACAATTATTCCTAAAAACTTTAAACTGTTATTATTTTCAAATATTAACAATATCATTTAATGGAAATAGTCAGGATCATTTAAACAATATTTACAAACTAACTTAAGTAAGTAAATTAAAACACAACAAAATAAGTTATGAAGGAATTGAATAAAATTAAAATTAAACTTAAATAAAAAACCTAATACAATCATATTCTCAGATAGTAATAAAAAAATGATTTGATTTTTAAGTTGATTAAATTTTTATTGTATTATCGTTTTCCTTTTATCAGTACTTTTTGTTCACAAATGGGATATTTTTTTTCTATTCCTTACATTTTTATGTATGTACTCGTAAATTATTTAGTCATGACCATTACTATTTTTTACCTCACCACATTTCCACTGACTCTTAACTCTCTTAATCGGCAGAATCGAACGAGCCTTTTCCTAAATATTGGTGTTCTGTCGAATATACCTTTGCCCATGATTAAGCAAAAGTAGTCAGTTGAGTTTAATGAAATTGACACAGAACTAATGCTAACCCGACTATTCCTCATGATTTTATTAATATTAGATTAAAGAAACTAGGTGTTGTGCTGAAATAGAAATTCAATGCAGACAGACAGATGTAGAACCAATGTTGTTCTTGATTTCTGAAAAAGGCCAGTGCAAATTTCTGATTTTAAGAATTTTTTTTATTTTCAGCATGGATAAAAAGGTTCCCTACTTTCGATAATGAAAAAGATAAAACATATTTAAGCTCCTGTGATAATAGAATTTGGTTTCTTATTATCAAAAACTAAACAAAAAGCTAATGAAACTTGCAATAAAACATGCATGAAGCCATGATCCATCACTGAATTATGCCTTCTGCAAAAGCCTCTATCAGTCTTTTCTATCCTGTGCTGCAGTCCATGTGGAGGTATCATGATAATTCAGTTAAAGAAAAGTGGGTTATCAGCCCACAGGTGGAGGGGCTACCTCCTCAGAGCCCTGTGACTTACTCCACTATCAGTATTGGCTTCATAGATAAGGTATTCCTAGAGTGTTCATTGTAATTGACCTTAGACTGTAGTAAAGGAAAATAGTAATTTATGATAAGTAAGTGTAGATGTTTCCTCGTCCAGGAAGAAGCTGATTGCGGCACAATTCCTGAGTGATGGGGCCGACATCATTTTTCAGTAAATCTTTACTTATAATAAATCAAATAAATTCAAAATTCTAGGTGATCACATAGGCGGTAGAAAGGTCATGAGGTAACGGTCGTGAGGAATTTCTAATTATTTACCATTTCTAGCATCTCGTAAACAACTTGAAGCACTATATTGACTAAGCACTTCGTCATCTAAATACAACAAAATATCGACACATCAATTTTAATACAATATGAAGAATTTCAAACAATGAGGACAGTCGTGAGATATAAACTGTACAAGGAAGAAAACTTTTATCATTAATGTGTATGCAAAATTCACTAACAAAAATACAGTATATTACTATGTAGGTTCTTTACAGTTTAACTACATCTCATTATACAAAATGTTACTTTACTTAAAAATTAAAAGTGATTTAAAATATAATATATATTACAAAATCAAGGACTTGATTTAATTTGAAATTCAATAATTGAATAAAAACAAAATTTGGAGTAAGTTATACTCCAGCTCACCAGTTGTGTCTGCAAATTCCACTTTACCAGTCAAAGGTTAATTTAATTTATATTTTTTCAATAGTCATCTAAAGTTATATTTTTTCAAAGGTTAATTTAACTTTTGAAAATGCACATCAGAAATAGTATTATATTATATCATTATATGCACTTCTGTTGAATTAAAATTCAATTTGAAAATATATTTTAGTTTTGTTTAGCTAATTCCAAAATGGACCGATTTTTCTTTAAAAAATTGAGATAGTGCGAAATATATAACTGGCAGTATATACACAGTACTTATATTTGGAAAGTTGAAACAAAGCTTGACGGAAAACAGGACTTAACGTAAGTTTCAATCTGTTTAACCGAAGATCTGAAAATTCAAGTATCCTATTTTTTTTTATATGAGGTATTAGATGCAAATGAATTGAATCATCTCCGATTATGTTTACTCCCAACTATTAAACTCAACCGAAGAAAATCACTTTTTCAAGAAAACGTCACTGACTTACCAGAAAAGATTTGATAAACGAAGTAACCGGAAGATAAGTCGACGTGGTTTCAGAAGAGACAGGAAAGGAGGCTGCGGTAACATCTGCCGATAGTGATTCATAAAAGAGAAAAGGGGGGTCGGGGCAAATAACCTCCTTCAACGGCCATATGGGGTACACACAAACAGGGCGGATCACCGGGACCCACGGGACACCGGCCTAAAAGGTTCCACCGGCTGGGGTATGAATCAAACCGCTCCTTTCATTAGGGTAGCCTCCCCTCCGCAAGAGATGACCTTTCGCGGCTCTACACTTAATGTCCTCCCGAAACACTTTTCTTGTTGCCTCTTGTCTCATATTTTAGTACGCTAATCAAAACTGTCATCTAAGGAGATAATTATGAGGGTTAGTTATGTCAGTCCATTACCTAGAAGATGGTGATTTAGAGGGTGAAAATCTTTCATTTAATCGTTAATGAGTGAAGGACTATATTAGTAGTGAGAGCATTTACATGTCGTAAAACAAATAACCGCAGCTTCAATAATGAATCATTAACCATTGTTCCTTATTAACTATCTTCCTTGTCATTACCAATAAATCCAAAAATGGAATACAAAAAATAAAAAGCTCTCATTTTATTATCTAGAAACATAACAGTTCATGGTGTATAAATTACTGCATACAATATTCTTTCTTAGTTTTTACAATTAATAAAAAAAATAAATAAAACAATTAGATTGTGTTCATCAATAAGTTGTAGTATATTTATTTCTATTCGTAGCCACTGAAAGATATAAAGGTATATCCTTACAATAAACGCGTTACTTAGAAAGATTAAACATATTTTATTACAAATAAAATAAACGGAACTAATTATAAATAATTCAAGTTAAAATCTGTAAATAGATTTCTTGATAAGTGATTTCCAACCAAGCACTACCGTAAGGAGGATATTTTTTTTTAATTGAACATAATAAAATTGACCTCGATATTATAAAAACTTACTTTTCTAAATAAAACAGTCATTTCAAATTTACAAGGGTAAACATACAGCTTGAAGGTCCTATTTTGTATTTACCAGTTACCAATTAAATACCTTTATATTTATAAAATATTATTACCATTAATTATATAATTACCACCCCTTATTATATTATATAATATAATAAGGGGTGGTAATGTGTAATATAATAGTATATAAACTACATAAGGAAATAAGTATTTATTTACTACATATTCCAATGATTGAAACGATCCCGACAAATATGATTTGCCGTAAAATATGAATTATATTTTAACTTATTATCTAACATACACATATAGCTGCTGATTTGAGTAGTGCGTACGTGGTAAGTGTGATATCTTCGCCATTGGTGTCGTGTTGTCATAAGGATGGCGTTCCAAATCTGACTTGCCCTTCGAGTTGTCCTGCCCCTTTTCTCCCACCTCCCCTTGGAGGCCTCACCTTTTTTGAATCTTATTCCTCATTGGCCATAGGTGAGCGTCCTCCCTTGTCCGAGAGGGGACTGGGACATTTCTGACGTGTCTAGGAAAGGTCTCTACCTGCCTTAATGGCTTCTGCTCCTTCGGCATGTGGTACATTAACCAGTTGGCGAGAACTGTGGTACACAAAGGTGTGAAAAGCTCTAATACACAAGACCAGTGCAGTACACAAAAACAGGGGTCCTCTTTGTTGACAAGTATCCCTTCTTGGAGGACAGGTGACGGCGCATATCTAGCTAAATTATTTAACGACATTTATACTATTGTGTAGTTCAATACGTATCAGACCCCTGTTTAATACTTTATTCAAATTGCAAGTTAATCAAGAAAAAATTGTAAACTATTTTATGCATATGGATACTGAGTAAAAAAAGTTTTAAAAAGCCGATTTAAAAAATATCTATAGTACGTGGGAATACCAATAGGACAATATGTTTTAAAAATATTTGAAGTTTATAGCTAATAACTCGAAAGAATTACAGTCAGCTTAAATGTGATGAGTTAAAATTCATGAACTAAATTGTGAAACTGGTATGAAAATAGAAAGATTATGGAGTTTTAAACTACCATGGATTTTAGAAAACAAAATATGTTTACCATATTGTCCACCGTCAGAGTAATCTACTTTATTCAAGTTTCTACCTAGATACCCATTTACATTGAATAAATATTGAAATGTAGTGAGAACCGGTTTAGTAAAAAAAAAAAAAGAAGAATTTTCTTCGCACATTATAAAACATTTAAAAGTACATTCTAAAATTTAAGATTAATAAAAAAAAAGTACTAAAAAAGTGTTTTAATATAACTTATAACTGTACAGGAGGTAGTCAGTTGCAAGTGATTACAAGTAAAATTTCTATTTATTAATCTTCATGTGTGTACTTTGATGCTTGTATATTTGTATATAATATATATTACTTTATTATGTTCTTAAATTATATATTATTTCGTAATTTTAATTTAGTTAATTATACACTACTTAAATAATTGTTACCGCATAGAATATATCAATATTTAGTTATATTTTGATGGAAACCTTTGTTCCCCTTAAGCTTTCATGAAGGGATATAAGAATAAAGGGCGGTAAAACTACACCAATTAATATTGTTGCTAACCACACTAACAAGGATAGCAACATTTCTTCTCCTCCAATAAGTAAAATAATGGCATTAATCTGATGGCAAGGATAGTAAATGAATAACGAGGAAACAATTAAAGAATAAAAGAGATAAAAAAAAGGCTGAGAAAGAAAAGATAACGAAGGATTATTAATTTAATGATAGACTTTGTGTTTTGTATCGATTCCACAGTCATTTTTCACTGCCAACCGGGTACCGGGATTAAGCGTTCTGGTTAAAATGTAATAAGTATTATAACTGATAGGGGTCGAGGAGGAGGGGAACTGACAAACTGCCAACTCGGAAGGGCAAAGATAATGGACCTTTTTACAATACGGATTATATTCTCCGATATCTTTTGTAGGGCTAACTATGTACGATGACTTGGGAGAACTACAGCAACTAATCCTCATGTCATTAATATCAGTCACTTAGGGCGATATTCTGAAGGGTCTTTTGTATGAGCTAGTTTCCCGAAATCTATTATGAACGTAGTTTTTGTCCTATTTTTCCATTTCTATCTTATATTTGAAATTATGAAATAAAATATTTTTTCTATTAGCTTTCTTCTTGAAACAAATCAAAATTAAATAAATCATAATATTGGAGGAGATGGAGGTATTATGGGACTGTTTTGTTTTAAATTTTGTATTAGAGTGAATGCAACTAACTCACTTATTGGGTTCAAATATAAATTCATGTAGTAGAAACGAGAGCGATTTCGGTGTTATAGATATAGCAGGAAATACTTTTGAACACGTAAAAAGGTTTGAGTATTTAGGCTCTATGATCACTAGACAAAAAGAAACTGGTGAGGAAATAAAAGCGAGAAATTTGTAATATATGTCAATTTCGAAATTGCTTAGTTCCAAAAACGTAAAAGTTACAAAACTATTGTCCTTCCCACTGTTGTTTATGGATGTGAAACGTGGCCTCTAACACCAAGGGGAGAACTGCGCCTTAAGGTTTTTTTTTTTTTTAATTAAAGTATTACGTTAAATATTCGTTCCGAAAAGGACGAATTAAAGGGAAAATTTTGAAAGCGATCGAACCGGCGCCGTTCACAGTTCTCAGATTGCTAAGACATCAAGCTATGATCGGCCTCTAAATTAAGGGAACTGAACTCAATAAACATAATTCAGGTTATTGCAATGAGGCGTATAAAATGGGCAAGTAAGGTTGTAGGATTTAGGAACGAGCGGATCCCTAAAATGTTAATAAACACAAAACCGACGGGTAAGCGTCCGAGAGGTAGAACGATACGTGGGTAGGAAGATTTTGTTAAAACTGATTTAGTGGATTCGGGTATGGAGGGGCATCAGAGAAAAGAAGTATGTAGGGAACGATTAGTGGTTAAGCTAAGCTAAGCCTTTATTATTATCATGGAATTCATAGTAAGGGAAGGTATTGTGCGAAATTACGAATTCCAGTTTTCAATGGAAATACATGTTTATAGGTCCCCTGAGTCCAAACAACCAATTCTCGAAAAATGGTTTGTGTGATTGGCCTAGCGCAAAAAACCAAAAGTTGTACGAACATGGAATATCATTGTAACTTTTTCATTAAAATCAACCAACCAGAAGTGTAACTTTATTGAATCGATTTTACACTTTATGAGCACGCATTACTATCTGTAAATTTTTAAGTTTCACTTACTATGAAAATTCGTATTTTAGGTTTTCTCGAGGTGAAAATAACAGAAAAAGATTTATTTTTTAATTAAACAAAAAAAAAGTAACTTTTTATTTGCGGACGTTGTATGACCTTAATTTCTAGGAAGTGCATTTTTTTATTATACATAATTTACAATTTCAAATAATGAAGATATACGAGGTATTCTTATATATATGAACAATTTTTGAAATGATGATAAGCAATACATTTCTGAACAAGGTACTCGACATTCTGAAATATACTGTCTGATTTAACTGAAATAAAAATGTCATTCTATGAAATGAGGTTGATGGCACCAATCTGCATTTTTAATAAATTTCCCCTTCCTTAATTACGAATCGCTTAATATTTATATTTATTTTTTTATATTATATATTTTCATTAAAAATTCTTCAGGCATTGTGACACCTTACCGAGTCATATAATAGAATATTATTATTTTTTTTTACATCTTTGTCAGTAATTCTTTATTGAATATTTCATGTAATAATATCTCGAAAGCAACTGAATAAAATTTATTGTTGAAGTACGTTTAAAGTAAGTGAAGTAATACTTCATTTTTCTCCATTATTTGAAAAACTTTCTTGGATACCTCATATAAATTATCATTAAACTATAAAATTAAAAATCTTCGAGTGAAACTGATAATATGATTCGTGTCTTGGAAATATAGGTCATTAATATTTCTTTTCTTTTATTCAATACTTTTATGGCATCAATCACTTATGGGTTATTAGTGCCTTAATTTCCGTATTAGCAAAGGATATAATTGTAATTTTATACTTTTGCGCAGTACTCTAGACCACGCACTGAGCGGGCGTAAGGGTTCGGATTCATGGCAACTATTATGTTGAAATGTGAAACTATTGCAATTTGGGACCTTTGGTATTTTATTACATTTTATGGTAAAGTTTGGAAAGATTAAGAAAGTAAAATGTTTTTTCTACACTCTGTTATCCTCCAAGATGTAGTGAAGGTCCGTTGGTAAATCATTTAAAAATTTTAAAAAGTCGTATGCTCGGTTCATTTGCGTTTGACAATAAGTCGCGTTCCGCATTAAAGTAAAGTTTAACAGTAAGTTTTGAATACACGTGGAGAATCATCGGTCATAAGATAACCGTGGATCAGGCGCGTATGACCTATTTGAAGGCGCGTCAAAATCACGTCCTATCTGCGCGCATTCCTAGTCGATGATATCCAACGGGAGACATCACTTCTGAGTTTCCTTTATTTATTATCAGTAACATTTGCTCAAGTTTGTTTCCATTCCAATTTAATCCTCAGTTTAATGTGGGAAATAGAAGATGGCCTCGAGATCTTCTTCTTTAGAAATGTTTTTGGAGTTCTATCAATGGGTAGATTCTCCACATGCATGTATCATGTCATAATATCACTTACAGAAAATTTACTTGATGTTTATGTATGTATACAGTTGTAAATCACAATAAATAAATTATTAAAAAAAAAAAAAAATGCGGGAAATAAAATCATCGACAGGCACTCCGCGATATGGAATTCCTTCAGACAACGCAACCTTTGCTGCCCTATCAGCCAGTTCTTATCTATATAATATTTCTATAAAAACATTTGTAACATCTTTCGATCCACAAAAGAAGCAACAGTTTGTAATAAAACTTCCAACTGTATTTATTAATAATTTATACATTCCAAACGTCTCTTGCTAACCGTATTGCTATATGAAATACTCAAATTCAAATTGGTAAATCAATAAAAAAAAATAAATACCGATACTCGTCAAAATTTTAGAACCGACAATAAAATACCAAGCCGTCACCCGTGCCCAACCCTTCTTCTTTCATTTCCCAGGAGGTGAAACAGATGATCTGAACTAAGGTATTGAAATTTCCGATGCGTGGTCGTATAGACTAGGATTCATGTCTGACTGTAAACATTTTATGGAAGGGCGACCACACAAACAATAACCTGAAGGGTGGTAGCAAATTGAAGGGCGGCTTCCCCTTTATTTGGCGACGTTTCTACCCTTAGGGATACGCCGGGCCCTCATTGGGTCGGAGGATTAGGGTGGATCCTTGTCACACGTCTTATAACGGAAAAATTCTTATCTCGGCCCTTCCTTAGACCCCTCAATGGGAATATTATTTCAGTAAGGATCTATATAGATCTTAAGGAGGTGAATTTGTTTAAAGGATGTTTTAATTTGTAGAAGCTTTGTGATGTGTGTAACGCAGCTGTTGCATAAACACCAAACATTACGTTTATTTATTAATATTAATGTTAACATAATAATAATAATAACATATACATATTATGTTAACATTATATAAACATTAAATATAATTTCCATATATGCCAAAAGTAAATTAGGATAAGTAACAGTTTATTACTTATTATAACATAGCGAATAAAAAATAAACATCTTTTACGCCTCTGATTTGAAATATACATTAGTCCATGAATCCATAGATCTTTGGATACTTTCTTGTATGTATCATAAACCAACAAACTTTCTCATGCACATCATCATTAATCCATTCAATTGTCGTTTCAATACGATTTGTGAATTTAATTATATTATAATTTCTAAAGTAATAAATGACAAGATGATAAATGTCCGTTTACCTCTTATATTCCTTCTAGTCTAAAAAAATAAATAAGTAGTGCTATGTATTGACAATCCGGGGTATTATTAAGGTGTTTCGTCATCTGCCCCTATACCTGGTCAGGGTATCCTTCTGGGAAGCTTTTAGCATCCTCGGATATGAAAACATCTGTATTAAGTTTGTCACATTACCAGAAGCCCCTGAGAAAATTAGATTGGCTAACCTTTAAGTGTTCTAACAAAAACGATAGTTTGGGACGAGGGACCAGAATCAAATTAACCAGGTGCAGGCCCTTCCTGGACAAGTCAAACTTTTTGTTACACATCCTTGGCCCTGAGGAGGGGGACGCCTGCCTCGGGCGTCTTCGGACATCGATAACCAATCAGAGAAGAGATTTAAAAATAAGGTAACGCCCCAAAAGGGAAGTGGGAGAAAAATACAGAGGAAATCGACAAGAGAAGAACAGGGACACTCAACAGGAAGGGTTAGACGATTGAGGACCACAGTCAGGAGGATGCACTTCGATCAGACGAGACCTGGACATTCCTGATGAAACAGAAGACACCTACGGCACTACATCCCACGGCATCAGCAGCTATAAGTATAAATTAACTAATAAGTAATCATGTAATAATCTATATTTTATGGCAACCTTTATCTGAACCATTTGAGCCATTTTAATCATAATAACAAATTGTAAATAAATACTTAGTTTCTTTATGTAGTTTGCATACTATTATATAACCCAATAAATCACTCTTTATTATACTATATAATTAATGGTAACAACATTTTATAAATATAAAGGAATTTAATTGGTAAACTGGTAAACACACAAACAGCCTTTGGAAAGGAATCCAATTATAATAATAATTTTTTAGGACTCAATTTATAATCAATTAATTAACTTATTTTTGGATAATTGCCTTCAGTGATTATCCTGGCATCCCAAGTAAATCTGTTACCAGTACATAGCAGAAGTATAAAATATTTATGAATCCTGTATCTATATCTCAATTCGGCATTCTACGTTTTGTGAAGCAGACCTAAATTTCAAATTAAGTAATAAAATATTCCTGTCCTTTCTTCGTCTCTGACATTTTTAAGATATGACTCACAACTCAGATTAAACGATTTTTAAAATCACAGAAACGAGTCTGTTGATTTTATAGTTACTACATTAAATTTCCGTAATCATGATTAATTACGGATTTAATAAAAATTATTCTTTATCAGAAATGCCTCAGATCTTATGCCTGTTATTATATTTAAGTATAATGCCTCACTTCAATTATACCTAAACTTGATGGCCGAACAAAATATAATTTATTAATCCTTTCGTAATAATCAATTTGTTTTAGCATACAATTATAATATTAATTTTTAAAAAATATTTTTAAAATTGTAACACCTAACTCTTCCTCCCCTTTAGATTTATTACATTTTAATGTTTTTATAATAACTCTTGCCTCATTTAGGTTGGTGATGGTGGAATGAGTCTGCATGTTTATGACACAAGCAGTGATGAATTTATCATCCATAGCATTGAAGGATAAAAGTAAAGTTTATAACAAAATTATTTCAGAAGTTAAAACAATAATCCTACAAAAGTATATCATGCTATTAAAAAAAAAATCTTTCTTAAATAAATTTAATTTTCTTAAAATAAATAGAATAATATGGCTTTAGTTTTTTTTTTGTGTATTTTCACTTGGGCCCGTTTAGATAAAATATTTTATATGTAAATCCAAACTGCAATCTATCATCTTTCCTATTCATTACCACACACAAATCGTACACGATATAATTTGAAACTTGTTTCGAAAATGAAAAATTTATTTGTATAAAAGATTTAAATCCGATCATTAATGGCTAGATTATTCAAAGAGTAAAATATTTATTTTACAGTGAGATGAAAAAATAAATTTCAGACCGGAACACGTATCCATGTGATCATTCAACAAACGCTGATGCGAACCATGAAAAGACCGGGAGGTTTTCGTTAGTTAATATTATTATTGAATATAATAATAAATATATAATATTATATTATTGAATATTTATTATGCCTGACTTCTCAAAAATTATTATAAAAATTGCAAAAAACAGCCTACATTAATTAAGTGTGTAAAGCAGGGAATAGCAGTCTACCCAATCATTCCCTTTCTTAGAATTATAATTATCGCTAAAACTGGTCAGTGAAAAAATTGTTTTCAGTATGAACTTTCGTAAGCAGCTCTATCTCTTTTCAATGAAACGAAATAGCCTTTTATTTATGCAATAAATAAATTAAAATCATACAAAATACAATATAAACATTCAAAGAAGAGGGAGAGAAAAAATAAATGAATTAATTTATATATATATAATATTGACAAAATATTAACTTCTATCTCCTTTTCAATAAAGACGGATTATCCTAAAAACAGATAAATCTATTTTCATGAATTTCTTTAAAATGGAGAATCGGTTAATTCTTTTAATGAACTAAGGTATGATTACAACTAGGTCAGTGATTCATGTTTTCCAAATAATTATCAATTTATTCATTTTGTTTCTTACAAGTTTACTTCATTTTGTATATACTATTTATACGAAATCAAAAACCTAAAAAATACCATAGTACAGATTTTTTAGAGTAACTTCCTCCCACAACAGGATCTCCAAGAATGTATACTTTACTATGTTCAAGTCCTGAAATGATTAAGTTATAACTTAAATCCCATAGAATAAATTCATTTAAATTGAATGAGGATAAAAAATGGATAATTAGTTACCATTGATAGGATTCACCGATGTGATTCCAAAATGGATTTGCCCTCAATATTGTGTAACTTAGAAAATTGTTCGTGAAAGAATTCCGTCTTACATGCCCTACAGCTCCAAAAATTGTGAATCTACAGATGCACTAATACAACAGAAGCTCTCACGTAAAACAGCAACATCAATGCTCTAGCCATAAATTTGTTGGAAACTATTCAACACGATGTTTTCTTAAGAAGAAAAAGTAAGAAAACTTCTACTTTTTGTAACATAAGAGCAACGATTTAGGTTCTAAATCGTTTCTCCTGCAAAACTTACGAAAATGGAATCAGCAAGTTTAATAGCAAATGTCTTATATGATGAATAATGACATGTGATATATCAATTGATTATTTGATTTACTTAGAAAAACATAAATTCAGTGTTTACGGCGGAGTTTTTATTAATCTTCATAAATGTAACTAAGTTATTTTATCAAAGCTGAGGAGCCGAGGACTATTTCGTTTAGTTATACCTTCACAATGTAGATCTAATATACTTAAGGCGTTGTTTTTCTAAAAAGAAAACGGAATCAGTGAAAGAAGTTACAGGGGATACTCCCAACTCCACTTAAAATAATGAGAAGTTTGGTGGCTAGGGCCTCTCCAGAATAGAAATTGTGCATTGGCTGCCACCACTACACTCTAATAACCGCCGACTCATGTTTTATTAACAGCCTTGTTTCCGTTACGCCGTGTTTCCGTTTTACAGAGCACAGCTCGATTATATTATTCATTAGACTATCGCAATGTTATTGAGACCAGACAATCGCAAGAGGGTGCCTATATGGAACATGGCGGAATGTGGAAGTTTATTGGTTAGACCTTTAGGAGCTCTGCGCGATATTTGATAGTATTTGCAACATCTGTCTGTGTCGTCGGCTGCTGCCTTCAATATAGGAACAAGTGGTTATATCTGCTTTGGGGCAATCTCATTCATGGAGGAGAAAAAAAAAAAACATCCCTTTTATGAAAATTATTAAGATTTTCTCTTTTCGTTCAGAACACACAGAGAGATGATCAAGAGTACTTGACTTACAGTGAAATGAAATTTCCAGTATATGTTTCATACTTCCGTTGACATTTTTCAAATTAATGCTGCCTTGTGACAACTTTGGATCTCTTGCGATCTTGAATATACCGTTAGAAGAATTTCAAACTTAAAAGACAGGTTAATTCGGTAAATAAAAAAAATAGTATAATTTACAGTAAAAGACGACAGCAAAAAAATTAAGGAAAGGTCTTGAACTAGTAAAAATAGAACAATCAGATTTTAAATTACATGTATAAATGATCAAACGTATTGTTGCAAATTGTGAAGAAGATGGTCATGGGTGCGGTCAAAAGGACCCAAAAAATAATTAACAACTATTTATTTGCCGACGTTTCGCCCCACCTTGTAGAGGTTCATCAGGACTGTTCAAACAATTTTTGGTTTTCTTTTGACCGCACACCTGACCATCATTTTCATGATTTTAAATTAATTAAACATCATAAATCTTAAATTATATTAGATATCGCACCTTTAATGCAATAGTAACATAATTGAATAATCTGTGAAAAACATTGTACAAAACCCGTAATTTTATATTAAAATTCATTTACCTCACTATCCAACTAAACTTATAGATGTTGATTTATAATGATAAATCCTTCATTTGTATTTGTATTTCATTAATTAAAATCAACCTATCTGGAATTGAAAATCATTATTTACTTGAAAATTATTGTTTTGTTTTTTTACTTAAGTTATGTAAACATAGGAATTATAGTAAAATTAAATATTTAAATAATTGTTTGTTGTTGAGCTTGAACATTTAACACGTTAAATACATATAAATAATTATTATGGTAAGGAAATTAAAGAAAAGGCTTCATATTAACTTATCTGGTTTTGAATATCAGAAGAAATGAACATAGTTTTAAGACCATAACATATATCTCAAAACTAATTCTAAAGCTTCTTCACTACATTTTTTCTCTAAAGTAATGTTGTGTATTAACGTTGAAATTTGATGCATTCATTACCAACAGATAATTAACAACAAAACTAGCACCAGCTGGTTTGATGAACCAAAAACGTACTCTGACTTTTCAAAGAACAATTTTTCGATATTAAAATTACCAACTTATAATAAATACACCAATCTTCAAAATGTATAAACAAACTTTATTTTAGAAAAAAAAAATTAATACGCATTTATATAAATTAGATCTTAGTTTCATGGGGCGGATCATAATAGGCCTATGGAACAGACAAATCAGGCTTTTAACTATTATAATTAGTATTTGAAATGCCTAATTAAAAAAAATCACTAAACCCTTATTCAGCCCAAAGAACAGAATGAAATGATATATAACGAAAATAAATTAAATTAATATAATTGAAACATGAAACACGGAATGGACGTTATTAAATGTCTAATCTGACGTTCTCCCTTGCATTACTGGGTGGAAACTTAGACTTGGAGATCATGAAGGAAAGATTATTCCTAGACAAGAAGGCTGCCACAACAAAATGACTTATAGTGTTGGAGAACACTTAAAAATGACTTATAATACTTCGTTCATCCCACTGAGTGACATATTTTCTATAATCGGATTTCTTGGAATTCATAGTATTAACATAATTTTGTTCTAATCAATTTATTACATCATTACTGCATTTAATCTATCACGACCACTCCAGTACCACATTCATAATAACACAACAAAATGACCACTAATTTATTTTATATTTTGAAGCAAAGCGAAAATTGTGTTTTACAATGTTGAATTCGTAGTAGATATGGGGGGTTATTGAAATTTTCATGATTATGGTAATGAACTGGACCTTAAAAAAATAAATCACTCGAAATGGTGGTTGATTTAAATATCTGATATAATTATATAGAAAACCCTTTCAAAAACCTTTAGGCCTAACAATGTTCAAGAAGATCTGATTCATCAAAATTGCAAATTTTTCAGAGAATCAATACAAATAATTTTATTCTATATAAAATTTTCAATTTATCACCTTTCTTTTCATTTCCAACTAAGCTGGTATGCTAAATGATGGGCTAAAAAAACATTAAATATAATTCTTCCTTCGATTGGCCTTTAGTCCATACTAAGAAAAGAGAATCTTATTTTGGCTTAAATTTAAATGTTGTTCGTCTTAATATCTTAAACCTCACTAACTTAATTTGAAAAACAGACTATTAAACTCAAGTCATAATATTCTTAAATGAAAGTTGATTTATTATGAAGACGAGTTAAAAAATTAAACGAAAGTCACAAGTTAGCGTTTCACTCACATTTTAGTGTTTTAGATGGCACTAAACGTTATAACCTAAATACGAATATCTTATACCAATACAATAGGTCAGAGTCGAATGTTATCGAAGGGCCATGCGATTTTAATATAACACTGGAATGGATAGTTGTTGATGAAGGCAGTGACCCGTGGGCTGACTGTGGATATGAAATCCCACAGGTGAATATGTTTTACGGGGAGTGGTTTTGAGTTGTGCGGTGGAGTTTGACAGGGAAGATGGTTTAATTAAATTCAATCCCTCCCTCCAGTTGCAGACACAATGCAATGGGATCTGCATAAATTAGCATCGTTATATATATATGGTGTCGGGAGGACGCCAGGTATTCCGGTCCCTAAGGCCTCCTTCCGGCTCCTCTAACTCCCTTTTTGTGCCATGATCGATACAATATTTGCTCATGTCACGACGTCAATGGAAGACAATTAATTAATAACTAGAGCAATTAGTGAGATTACGCCGCTTCGACCTAAACCCAGTCCCAATAACAGATAAAAAAATTTCGGTCCGTGTTACTTTAATGTTCTTCCTCAAGCGGCTGGTTGTCGACGCTTCTCAAAAATCATCATTAAACTTTATTTTACTTACTTTCGAAGTACTAAAGAACATCGCTGTTTTAACGCCATTAATGGAAAAAGATTATGAGTAGTTACCAAACATTTTAATTAGAAATTTTAAAAGCGAAATTCGTTACCCTTTTTTAGAAAAAAGGCAAGAAAAATAAAACTCGTCTACATTCTAAAACAAGCTAAACGAAACAAAACAACCAATAATTTATTTGAATATGTTGTTTTTGAGTACTAGAGGATATAAGATGAACCATTACGGTCAAAATTGGTATACCCAGGGAATTCGAGCAGCAAGTTCAGGTTACGATCTGGCGAACGCAGAACCTTGAATAGAGGATAGTAAATTATGTATCTGATGTTGCAAGATTATTTAGTTTTTATTTGTTACTTGTTACTAAATATTTTTGTATTCAAATAATCCCAATGTCTGATCATCCATGATAAAAACTACTCAAGTTTTTTTTAATATTTATTTATTGCTATTTACAACTGTTCATTATGATACATTTAGTAAATCTGATCTAAGTTAAATTGGAGTGTTACAGGCGTGTAGAGAAACTACCCATTGGTAGCACTCTAATGACATTTTACATTA